>NC_058386.1:25820000-26121666 GCF_018350175.1 Felis catus | reverse complement strand
AAAAGGGAGACAAGATCAGAAGACAGGAAAGGGATTGAACATCAGTACGGTTTCTGGAAAGAAGCCCTTACCCTGCCCATTTCTGCCCAAACGAGGCCAAGTCCTGATGGCAGAGGGAGACTTGAACCCTACAAAACCGCTAAAGGATGTCTTAGGCTCCGACTGACAATCACATTCAAAAGAGACCACTTGCTTCACAAGCACCAAGTTTGCTCAGCCTTAACAAAGGAGGCCGGACAGGAAAATCGACACACACAATGATGGCACAACAAAGGCCTCACAACACCCAGGCACAGCTCCCAAAGTCTTTAACGACTCCACGCAGGGACTTGCGAGGTCGCAAGACAGTGAGGCTGAGTATACATGGATCAAGGAATGCTCTAGGGTCTCGTTAGCATTTATATTTTTATAGTGTTATAAACCTTTCAGGAGAACATGACTAGATTCTATTCTCCAGGGCTCCTTAATCTCATCAATCACGGATGACACAAGTAAACAATGAACGATCTCAATAACCAAATAACCATGTTTAGCTTGCCCACGAAACACTGCTCAGTACACAGCAACCTCAAGAGGACCCTTGTTTTCCTTGGTCTGGTGTACTCCTAGGCCAGGGGTCAAATATTTAGGTGTCCCTGAGAGGGGGAGATTTTATAATTCCCCTATTAATGGTGTATAGGCAGCTGTGCCTGAGACGTCTCCACAGCACTCAGGTATGACCCACAGGACCTACCAGTGGCCAAGAAGACTTGACAGAGAGTCAACCCACTTGAAAAGGCCTTGCCATTGGCCAAACGAGACGTGGCAGTGACCTCTGTAGACCGACGACTAGAGCACAATGGAACGAAGAGGGGGTTGGAAGACGACAAGAGTGGACACATGATGATCTCCCACAGAGGACGCCCCCACCCTTGAGGCTTAGAGTTACGAAGGCCCACTGCCTAACCTGTAGCTGCAACCTCAAGGGAAAACTTGAGGTACCTAAGAATTTGTTTTAGCCATCTGGCCGGTCGTTGGGTCGTGACAGATTGTAATTGTTGGCCTCAGTTACGTACTCTCCATCTGTCCATGACCTTTGCCATGTAATTTGTAAATTCCCACACACTCTGACTTTGGGCTTGGAAATACGACTTGCTTGGCCAACGGTGTATGGGGAGAAACGATAGTTTGTGGGTTTCAGGCCCAGCTCTTGAGAGGCCTGAAAGTTGCCAGGTGCCCTCTGAAGCCTCGACCATCACCATGAAAAGAGCTTCCTCAAGGAAGCTGCTGCTCCTTCGATCTGGACTTGAAAATGCACACACGGGGGCATGGGTAGAACCACCCCAGCCATGCCCAGTCAGACCTACAGTTACTTTCTGGGAAAGCCATCTGGCCAAACCCTGTAGGGATCAGCCTCTAAAAAAACGTTAATCGGGGCGCCTGGGTGGCGCAGTCGGTTAAGCGTCCGACTTCAGCCAGGTCACGATCTCGCGGTCCGTGAGTTCGAGCCCCGCGTCGGGCTCTGGGCTGATGGCTCAGAGCCTGGAGCCTGTTTCCGATTCTGTGTCGCCCTCTCTCTCTGCCCCTCTCCTGTTCATGCTCTGTCTCTCTCTGTCCCAAAAATAAATAAACGTTGAAAAAAAAAAAACGTTAATCATTGTATTCCCCAGAAATTCTGAGCTTAATTCTTACGCGGAATTATTCCGGCAAGAGCTGACTGATATAGGTGTATGGAAAACTGCATTCAGTTTAGGAAAAATAAGGTTAAGGTTTTGGCACATATGATTTTTTGTGGACTGAAGTTTACACCTGACATTTCACAGTTTTAGGGAGGTAAAAGGAAGTACGGCACCGGAAAAAATGGTTAGCATTATTAGTCATTAAGGAAATGCAAATGAAAACCACAAAGGGATATGACTACCTATCTATCAGAACGGCTAAAATAAAAAAAATCATGGCAATACCAAATGCTGGCGAAGAGGCAAGGAAACGGGCTCATTCATAATTAACGGCAGAAATGCAAAAAGATACAGCCACGCTGGGAAGCAGTTTGACAGTTTCTTTTATAACGAAAACCGCACTTACCATACATATCCGTTGGTGTGGACTGCCATAACAAAACACCCCAGCCTGGGTGACTTAAACAACAGAAACTTATTTTCTCACAGTTCAGGAGGCCAGAAGTCCAAGATCAAGGTTCTGGCCAGTTTGGTACCTGGCGATAGCTCTCTTCCTGGCGTACTGATGGCCACCTTCTCAGTATTTCCTCACGGGTTTTTTTTTCTCAGTACATGCACATGAAAAGAGGAGACAGACAGCTGGCTAGCTTTCTGGTGTCTTCTTCTTATAAGGATATTAGTCTCACAGTGATCGGGGGCCCACCCTTCTGACCTCATTTAACCTTAATTACTTCCTTACTCCAAATACAGCCACCCTGGAAGTTAAGGCTTCAGCATAGGATTATTTGGGGGGGGGGGGACACAAATATTCAGTCCATAACGCTATGCGATCCAGCAGCTTATTCCAGAGATATGAAAACATATTCAGACAAAAACCTGTACACAGGGGCGCCTGGGCGGCTCGGTTGGTTGAGCATCTGACTCTTGATTTTGGCTCAGGTCAGAATCCCAGGGTTGTGGGGTTAAGCCCCTCATCAGGCTCCAGGCTGAGCGTGGAGTCTGCTTAGGACTCTCCCTCTCTCTCTCTCTCTCTCTCTCTCCTTCTGCCCCTCTACCCCACGCATGCTCTCTCTTTCTCTAAAATAAAAAAATTTTAAATACCCTGCACACAAATGTTTATAATAGCCTCACTTGTAATAGACAAAAACTAGACACAACCCAGATGTCCTTCAATGGGTGAATGGATGCCAACTCTTGCACAGACAACGGAATACCACTGAACAATAAACAGGAATGAACTACGACACACACATAACTTGCATGAACCTCAAGGGGTATACGGTGAGTGAGAACACCAATTGCAAAATGGTAAACATTCTATGATCGTATCATATTACACTGTCGAAGTAACAAAATTATGGAAACCGAGAAAAGATTGGTGGTTTCCAGGGGCTGGGAATGGGGAAGGCAAGGGAGTAGGAGTGACTATAAGGCAGTAGCAAGGAGGAGCCTTTCGGTGGTGGAAAAGGTCTGCATTTTGATTATGGTGATGGATACACAACTCTAAACATATGCTGAAGTTGCATACAACCATGCACACGGATGCACCCATACATACAGACTACACAAATGAGTGCATGTGAAACAGATGACATCTGAACAAACTCTGTGGTTTGTATCAGCATCAACTTTCTGGTTTTGGAATCTTACTGTAGTCAAACCACATGTTCTTACTGGGGGACACTGGATGAAGGGTACACAGAAGTTCCCTGTACACGTGTTTTGCAACCTCCTAGGAATCTATAATCATTTTACAATGACAACTTACAAGAGCTGAACAAATTATGACTACGGAGAAAAGAGTATCAAGCGGAACGAGTCGTAGAAAATGGTAAGGACGGTGAAAGTACAATTAACTACAAAAATAAAAGACGCATTTGGAAAAAAGACTAGAAGGAAACGTGCAAAAAGGTAACAATGGTTGTGCTGCGGCAGTAGAATTATGTGGGTTCCTTTTTCTTTTCTCTGTTTTCAAAAGTTTCAGTGTAGGGGCACCTGGGTGGCTCAGTTGCTTAAGCATCTGACTTTGGCTCAGGTCATGATCTCACAATTCGTGAGTTCAAGCCCTGCATTGGGCACACAGATATGTGCTGACAGTGCAGATTGTGCTTGGGATTCTCTCTCCCTCTCTCTCTCTCTGCTCCTCCCTCACTTGCACCCTCTCTTTCTCTCAGAGTGAATAGGTAAACCTAAAGGTTTCAGTGTAGGGGCGCCTGGGTGGCTCAGTCGGTTAAGCGTCCGACTTCGGCTCAGGTCATGATCTCGCGGTCCGCGAGTTCCAGCCCCGCGTTGGGCTCTGGGCTGATGGCCCGGAGCCTGGAGCCTGCTTCCGATTCTGTGTCTCCCTCTCTCTCTGCCCCTCCCCCGTTCATGCTGTGTCTCTCTCTGTCTCAAAAATAAATAAACGTTAAAAAAAATTAAAAAAAATAAAAAAAAAGGTTTCAGTGTAAAATTTATAAGATAATTCCAAACACTAAGACACAAGGTATATTCCTTGAAAGATAGAGATAAGGGAAACACTCATTTTCAGATAATCAGAACATCTTAGAATTGATGTCGTCTTCAACCTCCATCTCACTGAATATGTCAAATGACAATAAACCCATTTCTTTGGCTGCCCAGGTTTTTTTTGAAATTAAATATTATTATCATAAAGCTATCACTTCAATTGAATCAAAATATACCCTTCTGTTACATGTAGCTTTTGTAAAAATAAATCACTTTTGAGGGTATTAAATATGTTCTTTTCCTTGATTATGGTCATGATTTCTTGGCAGTGTGGTAAAACTTATCAAATTGTGTATTCTAAAAATGTACAATTTATAAAATCTCTGTGCCCCACGTGGGGCTCGAACTCACAACCCCAAGATCAAGATTCCCATGGTCCACTAAGCCAGGAAGGTGCCCCTAAAGTTTTTATTTTAATTCCAGTTAGTTAACATACAGTGTTATATTAGTTTCAGGTGTACAATATAGTGATTCAACGCTTCCATACATCACCCGGTGATTATCACAGGAGCAATCTTGAATCCCCATCACCTGTTTAGCTCATCCCCCCCCCCCCCACCTCACTCGGGTAACCATAAGATGGTTCTAGATATTAAGAGTCTGTTTCTGGCTTTCTTCCTCTCTCTTATTTTTTCCCTTGGCTTGTTTCTTTCTTAAATTCCATATATGAGCGAAATCATATGGTATTTCTCTTTCTCTGGCTTATTATGCTTAGCATTACCCTCTCTAGCTCCATCCATGTCATTGCAAATGGCAAGATTTCGTTATTTTTTATGGCTGAATAATATTCCATTGTGTGTGGCTATATATGTATATATATATTATATATAAATAAGATATATATAAATTATATATATATATATAAATAAGATATATATATAAATAAAAGATATATATATAAATTATATATATATAAATAAGAGATATCTATCTATCTCTCTATATATATCTTCTTTATCCATTCATCATTGGATGGACACTTGGGCTGCTTCCATATCTTGGCTATTGTAAATAATGCTGCTATAAACACAGGGTGCATATATCCCTTTGAATTAGTGTCTTTGTATTCTTTGGGTAAATACCCAGTAGCGCGATCACTGGGTCGTAGAGTAGTTCCATTTTTTTCTTTCTTTGAGGAACCTCCATACTGTGGCTGCACCAGTTTGCATTCCCACTAACAGCAGCAGTACCAGAGGGTTCTTTTTTCTCCACATCCTTGCCAATACTTGTTGTTTCTTGAGTTTTTTATTTTAGCCATTTCAGCAGGTGTGAGGTGATACCTCATTGTAGTTTTGATTAGCATTTCCCTGATGGCAAGTGATGACGAGTTGTGTGACTTCTTTATATGTTTTGGATATTAACCCCTCTTTGGAATTTTCACGTGCAAAAAAGAGTATACAAAGATAAGTACCAAGAAAAGATAATATTATTTAAGGAGCGTCTGGGTGGCTCAGTCAGTTAAAGCATCTGACTCGGGCTGAGGTGAGGATCTCACAGTTCGTGGGTTCCAGCCCTACGACGGGCTCTGCACTGACGGTAGGAGCCTGGAGCCTGCTTCGGATTCTGTGCCTCCCTCTCTCTTTGCCCCTCCCCTGCTCACACTGTCTCTTTCTCAAAAAGAAATAAACATTTTTTTATTATTTTTTTCATGTTTTTTTCTTTCAACGTTTATTTATTTTTTGGGGGACAGAGAGAGACAGAGCATGAACGGGGGAAGGGCAGAGAGAGAGGGAGACACAGAATCGGAAACAGGCTCCAGGCTCTGAGCCATCAGCCCAGAGCCCGACGCGGGGCTCGAACTCACGGACCGCGAGATCGTGACCTGGCTGAAGTCGGACGCTTAACCGACTGCGCCACCCAGGCGCCCCTGAAATAAACATTTTTTAAAAAGAGAAAAGATACTATTATTTCAGAAATAATTGGTGAAAGGCAAAGAGGAAAGTGAGGAGAAATGGGGAAATGCTATAATGACCAACCTCATAAAATTCCTTTGAGCTAAGCTATCTCATGGAAAGAAGTACTAAAAGATTAAAGGCCTTTATATAAAGACTGCATAACTAATTTTGAATTACCACTAAGAAAATTCTTAAACTCATTCTGTAAGCAGTAACCTGGATATTTCAGAAGATTCAAGAATAAACCCCTCAACTGAAAGAAAACTGCTGAGAAAGGCGCTTTATAAAATTTTCTTTTGTAGTGTTTCCTGCTCCCTAGAGAAGGCAATGCTTTCGGAAGTTACTTAATGGGCCACGAAAACTCACTGGGCTAGTGACTTATAAGTATGAGAAATTCCAAAGCAGCTGTCGATGGTATGATACTCATCACGGTAATGATCTAAATTGATAGAAACTTCAGTTACTCATCCATGTATCTGATCTCTATCAGTCCCCATACTTCTCTGGAAAGAAGTATCAATTAGAGATTTTCAGGCTTTTCAAAGGGAAGGAACCCTTTTGTAAGCATCAAAACATTTTTTTTTTAATTTTTTTTAACGTTTATTTATTTTTGAGACACAGAGAGACAGGGCATGAACGGGGGAGGGTCAGAGAAAGGGAGACACAGAATCTGAAACAGGCTCCAGGCTCTGAGCGGTCAGCACAAAGCCCGACGTGGGGCTCGAACTCACGGACCGCGAGATCATGACCTGAGCCGAAGTCGGACGCTTAACCGACCGAGCCACCCAGGCACCCCGCATCAAAACATTTTAAGATGCGCGCAAGTTGAGAAAATCCATCACTGCAAACTACCACTATAGATTCTATAATGCTGCAATGGCCATCTGCTACTTTGCTGGTCAGTGTTTCCTCCCTTTATTGACCTCCCAGTACCCCAAATTTCCTACGGTGAACCGTCTCGCCTTTTTGACTTTCAATCCGTTCAGGCTGGATGATTTTTACGTAATTCTCGGCTCCCAGACTGGGCACGTGACTCAGGCCTGGCCAATCACAGCATTGCTTCTCCCTGGCTTCAGTAATTCTTTCCAGGAAGAGCCTGGCCTACCCGATTGCAGACGGTCTTTGGACCTTTGCTGGGACTGTTGAGAGTAAGGTTGTCCCTTGTGTCCTGGACTGTTGGGATTTGCTTATATAGGTCTGTAGCTGCTGGTCACTGGCTTCACAAGGATAAAGTACGCCTGAGAATAAAACTCAAGGACAGGAGATGAAGCTGAGATATTTAAAGAGATGGGAGTACCATTTTCATGCTTTGGGCCCCTAAAACTATTCGTGCCTGGGTTGACGCAGACACTTTTCAGATACAGGAGTCTATAAATACCATTTTTAGTTCAAGTTGGATTTCCCTTACATTGCAAGCAAGAGTCTTTTCTATGATAAATGCTTTCAGATGATACTTTATGTTATTAATCCCAAGAGCAAGTACTATTTAAAATATTGGCACAAATATTCCTGAGGAAGTATTCAGCGAATGAGAAATTAGCACTCTGTGTGTCCATGAACATGCAGACCTTTTGCAATTAACTACCACGGGTAGAGATCTACGGGTTTGGAACCACTTTCGTCTAAATTTGGGTGGTCACATGGACACAGGTTACCGCCATGTTTCCACAACTAAAATGTAGAGAAGGTGTTCATCTTGAAAATCTAGTGGGGCTTAGAAAGCTAATCAACACTGCATTTTCCCTTTCAGTCAGCAGAGTTTGAAAGGCAAATATGGCTTGCGTCTAAACAAGAGGGAATGCAGTCAGATGGCATTTTATAGTGACTGAAAATAGTTCAGGGAATGCACTATAATTTTATTTTAGCATGTAGAATATTTAGAACTTCAATAAGGCTACAAGGTATTATTCAGCAAAATACATTGCTTCTCAATGTCAACTTAAAAAGAATCATGAGGATATGTACACAGCTATAGCTATTTTTTCCCAAGCATCATTTTATTACTTTGTAAGCTTGTCATGCTAATCTACTGCTTTCCAGGTGCCTCCAAACACATGATTTCACTTAATTCTAATAGTGATGCTATAAGGAAGTGAACTAGAAGCTAGTGAGACTGTGTTGAATTCTATGCTGATGCATAATAAGCACACATACATGTACACCTTTTAGCTTAAAGTGACATCATAAAGTGAGTGTTACTAAAAGTACTTTGTTTATTTAAAAAGTTTCTTTATTTAGAGAGAGTGTACGAGCAGGGGGAGGGGCAGAGAGAGGGAGAGCGAGAATCCCAAGCAGGCTCTGCAGTGTCAGCACAGAGCCCAACTTGGGGCCCGATCCCACGAGACCGTGAGATCATGACCTGAGCCAAAATCAAGGGTCGGACGCTTAACCGACTGAGCCACCCAGGCTCCTATTTTCTATCTTGTTTTCTACTTCTAACAGACCTGACTAGGGTCCGTCTGTCTGAAGCAGAATTAATAAATATAGCTTTGTTTGATTAGTGGGGGTTGAGGACTGACATATCTAGATTTCTTACCTCCATGCTGACTTGAATGTGGAGAAAGGGAAACCCTCTTACACTGTTGGTGGGAATGCAAAATGGCACAGCCACTGTGGAAAACAGTGTGGAGGGTCCTCAAAGAGGTAAAAACAGAACAACCCCATGACCCAACAATTGCACTACTGGGTATCTACCCAAAGGATACAAAAATGCTGATTTGAAGGGGCACATGCACCCCGATGTTTATAGCAGCACTATCGACAATAGCCAAGGTATGGAGACAGCCCAAATGTCCACTGATGGATGAATGGATAAAGAAGATGTGGGGGGTGTGTGTGTGTGTGTGTGTGTGTGTGTATATGATGGAGAATTACTCGGCACTCAAAAAGAATGAAATCTTGCCATTTGTAACAACGTTGATGGCGCTAGAATGTTTTATAGTAAGCAAAATAAGTAGCTGGGGCGCCTGGGTGGCACAGTCGGTTAAGCGTCCGATTTCAGCCAGGTCACGATCTCGCGGTCAGTGAGTTCGAGCCCCGCGTCAGGCTCTGGGCTGATGGCTCAGAGCCTGGAGCCTGTTTCCGATTCTGTGTCTCCCTCTCTCTCTGCCCCTCCCCCGTTCATGCTCTGTCTCTCTCTGTCCCAAAAAATAGATAAACGTTGAAAAAAAAAATTAAAAAAAAATAAGTAGAAAGACAAGTACCATATTATTTCAGCCATATATGGAACTTAAAAAACAGAACAGATGAACATATGTGAAGGGGAAAAAAGAGAGGGAAGCAAATCACAGGAGACTCTTAACTATAGAGAACAAACTGAAGGTTGATGGAAGGGAGGTGGGCAGGGGATGGGCTAAATGGGTGACGGGGATTAAGGAGGGAACTTGTGACGATGAGCACTGGGTGTTGTGTGTAAGTGATGAATCACTAAATTCTACTCCTGAAATCAATACACTATATGTTAACCAACCCGGATTTAAATAAAAGCTTGAAAAAGAAACAAAACAATCATCTTTATGTGATTCTCCAGCACCTCAAAGGATTCAATCAAAACATTTTTTCCTTCCTTTCTCCTTCTCTCCTACTTTGCTTTCTTCCTTTCTTGTTCTTCTTCATTTCTCACCCCTCCTCTGCTTCCTTCTCCCTCTCTTGCTTCCCCCTTCCATCTTTTGTTTATGTGCTGGCAATTTGGTGAGGGGAAAATCTTGCTTTGCTAACCTGCCAAAATTTACTCTATTCCTTTGTCTGACAAAATTGATTTTTTAAAAAATTTTTTTAACGTCTATTTATTTTTGAGACAGAGAGACAGAGCATGAACGGGGAAGGGGCAGAGAGAGAGGGAGACACAGAATCGGAAGCAGGCTCCAGGCTCCGAGCCATCAGCCAGGAGCCCGACGCGGGGCTCGAACCCACGGACCGCGAGATCGTGACCTGAGCCGAAGTCGGGCGCTCAACCGACTGAGCCACCCAGGCGCCCCACAAAATTGATTTTTTAAAAAAGCTCATTCTGTGGGGGTGCCTGGGTGGCTCAGTTGGTTAAGTGTCTGACTCCTGATCTCGGCTCAGGCCTTGATCGTGGTTGTGAGTTCCGGCTCCATCTTGGGTTCCACACCGGGCTCCCCACATTGGGCTCCGCACTTTTTTGTTAAGTAACTGAAGTTTATGTCTAAACACTGCATTTGGAAACAACGACTCAATTATCACCACTGGGTATACCGTCCTACAAGTCTAGTAGCAAGGTAAAAGATGCGAAGAGATCTAAAAGGCTTGAAGAGAAAGAGGGAGCGATTCTAGGTAACAATGTAAAAGGCATGCAAATCAGGGGAAAAGAGGAAGTTTGACACAGGGAAATAACACAAGGTTTGTTCCTTCTGTTTTATCCATTCTGAGACCAGCCATGTTAACACTGTTTTTGCTAGTAATTTGAAATAGTCATTCTTCTTGGCCTCATTCCAGATGCGTCTTGTTCCGCAGTGAGACCTTGACTTCCTTCCAGGTGGGTCTTACTCACAGGCGGCTGACAATATCTAGCCTCTGATAAACTCTACTATCTAGTGTTTCCGCTCACACACAAGAAGTCACAAAACTGAATAGGTCTATTTAAGTTCAGGCCTCATGGCACTGAACGCTAGGTAGAACTTCCTAGCCAGTTGTTCCATGGGGACCTCAAATTCAACATATTTTATCTATTTATTTCCAATTCAACATGTTCTAAACATGACCTAATTATCTCTCGTCTTCCACGTCTTCTACTTTCTTGGCTTCTGATTTGCGTAAATGCCACACCATTGTCCAAGTCACACAGACTTCACAGAGAATTCATAGGTATCTGCACCCATTTTGTCCTCACATCTCAGCACTTAGAAAATCCTGGAGATTATGTCTCTCTTGTTAAAAGACTTGATTGTTTTATAGGTCAGTTTTAGATTTACAGCAAAACTGAGAGGAAGGTACTGAGATGTCTCACACATCCTGGGCCCCAACACACGTGTAATCTTTGTCATTATCAATAGCACTCACCCAAAAGGTACTTTTTATTTTCATTTCTTTTTTTTTTTTTTTTTTTTTTTTTTACCGAGGATGAATCTACATTGACAGATCATAATCACCTAAAGTCCATAGTTTACCTCCACCCTCCCCACCCACTCCGCATCCACTGATCTTTTTATTGTCCCCATGGTTTTGCCTTTTCCAAAAGGTTACATGGTTGGAATCCTACAGCATGTAGCCTTTTCAGTCTGCCTTCTTTCACTTAGGAATAGGCATTTAAACTCCGTGTCTTTTCCTGACTTGGTAACTCATTTCTCTTTAGCTCTAAATATTCCGCTGTCTGGATGTACCACTCTTTATTTATCCATTCACTTACTGAAGGGCATCCCAGATGCTTCCAAGATTTGGCAATTATGAACGAAGCTTCTATGAACATCTGTGGTCAGGTTTTTCTGTGGAATTAAGTTTTCAACTCCTGTGGGTAAATGCCACAGAGCATGATTAATGGGTTATACGATAAGAATATGTTTTGTTTTGTTTGGGGGGGGGTGCAAGTGAGTGAGGGGCAGAGAGAGAGAATCCCATGAAGGGCAGAGGGAGAGAGAGACACAGAGTCCCACTAGGGGCTGAGAGGGAGAGAGAGAAAGAGAGAGAGAGAAGCAGGCTCACCCAAAGCAGGGCTCGTGGCCACCTGATGTGGGGCTCAAGCTTACAAACCGTGAGATCATGACCTGAGCCGAAGTCAGGTGCTTAACGACTGAGTCACCCAGGCGCCCCAGTTTTGTTTTGTTTTTAAACGTTTATTTGTGTTTGAGAGAGAGAGAGGGAGAGAGAGAACATGAGTGGGGGAGGAGCAGAGTGAGAGGGGGACAGATGATCCAAAGCAGGCTCTGTGCTAACAGCAGTGAGCCCCATGTGGGGCTCGAACTCAAGAACCATGAGATCATGACCTGAGCGAAAGTGGACACTCGACTGAACCCCCCAGGTGCCCCAAAGTATGTTTTGTTATTTACGAAACTGCCAAACTGTGTTTCACAGCGGCTGCACCATTTTGCATTCCTGCCAGCAATGAGCGAGAGTTCCTGTCGTTCCACATCTTCACCAGCATTTGGTGTTGTCGGTATTTTGGATTTTGGCCATTTTAGCAGGTCTAATAGTGGTATCTCTTTGTTTTAATTTGCATTTGCCTGATGACACATGATGTGACACATCTTTTCACGTGCTTATTTTGTCATCTGTCGATCTTTGGTGAGGGGCCTGTTAAGCTCTTTGGTCCAGCTTTTAATTGGGTTCTTCATTTTCTTATTGTGGGTTTAAAGAGTTCTTTGTGTATTTCACATAATAGTTCTTTATCCAGTGTTTCTTCTGCAAATATTTTATCTCATCCTGTAGCTTGTCTTTTCCATTCTCTTGATATTGTCTTTCATAGAGCAGAACTTTTTAATTTTAATAAACTTCCGTTTATCAGTTATTTATTTCACGGATTGTGCCTTTGGTGGTGTATCTAAAAAGGCATCACCATACCCAAAGTGATCTCGGTTTTCTCCTACGTTATCTTCTAGGAGTTTCATAGTTTGAGGTTTCACGTTTAGGTCTAGGATCCATGTTGAGTTCATTTTTGTGAAGGGTGTGAGGTCTGTGTCTAGATTCTTTTTTTTTTTTTTTTTTTTTTTGTATGTGGATGTCCATTTGTCCCAGCACCGAGCCTCCATCAGTTCATCAGTTATAGGTCAGCGTTTTCTACCCTGGCACTGGTTATCACAGTTTCCACTCATGAGTCTCTGCTCCAATAAACTGTGATTCCCTGCATTTGTCTGTCTGTCTCTCCAATCTTGGGGGCAGTGAGCTACCCTGCATCCTCCCCTCTCTTCTGAAACTAAGAAGAGTTGCTGGTTTTCCAGGCTGTTCGGCTTTTTTACCTATTGTTAGGACAATGTGGTCACTTCCAAGCTCCTTACATGCAGAACTGGAAGCTGCAAGCCATTGTGTCATTTTATACCTGTTGAATTTGGATCTTCCTTTCCATCCCTCCTGCTGATGCTCTGGTTTAAGGTTCCGTTACTTAACATTCAGTGTAGTCTTGGCTTCAGGAGTAGAACCCAGTCTCTCTCTCTTCTACTTCCTAATGAATCTAAAATGCAACCGACTTCCAACATTTCCCTGCATCGAAGCGCTCTTATGATCTTATAAAATCCAAGTTCTAGGTCCTGACACTCAAGATCACTGATTACTTGTTCTACACTTCGTTTTCCAAGCTTTCTCCCAATGCTCTTTACTCGTAGGGGACCCAGACTCTTTACCTCTTCTTGAAGACCACTGGTCCTATGTGAATGCCATTTTCTTTGACTAGAATGCCCTCGGCTTCCCAGTCCTGGTTAGTTCTGAAGCTCTCCTTTCTTTCTCTGGGTGTCGTCACTTTTGACGCCTTCCCAAGACGGTGACGTTATCACTGTGTAGATTTTAAGGATTTGTGTACATCTCTTATTGTCCCTGCGATCCTCACAAGGGTCTCTTACTTTCAGTTTCTGATTTTTCGGATGAAAAGTAACCAAGTCTTAGGTCCGAGTTGTTTCTCTTATGATGGCTGGAAAACTGGAGAAGGTGTGTGTGTGTGTGTGTGTGTGTGTGTGTGTGTGTTCCTTTTGACTTCTGTTTTGAACGGTTTTCTAAAGACTAACTTAATTTAGGGTTGTAGGTAGTTCAGGAATATGAAAACGTTCTTCCTTTGTTCTTTGTGCTGTTGGGAGCTGTTTTAAAAGCATGGATATAGATAGAAGGCAGAGTTCTCTAATATTTTAAAATTTAGAGAGCCACGGTATAAATCATTTCTGGAGGTGACACGGTACCCCACTGTAGTATTGTATCCGAGAGGGCTGTTAGATGAAAGTAATCTTTTCTAAACTCAAACTGACATGGGAACAGTTAAGTCTGATTTGTGAGCTACGCAAGTGTCATCTTTTATTCTTCTCAAAGACCTTAACAACTTGAAGGTGAGAACAAAGAGAAGGAAAGAAATGGCGGCTCATTTATTTCTCTCGATGCAAAAATGGATGTTCATCAAAATCTCCTCTCTAACGACTCGCAATGATACAGTTGACGGGTCATAAAAACGTTCACCGACTTGTGACATATTGGGTCACATTTTTCTTTTGTTTCTGGTGGGTTTGGGATTCAGCTCTCTTTCTGTGGGTAGGATTGTGCCCCACTAGTTAACGTGGGGGTATTCATGGCCGCTCACCTCTACTACGATTTGCCCTAATATCCCAAGGTTTTTTCCCACTTTATTTTTATCCTGAATGTATGGATCTAATTCCACATTTTGTTTATTCATAAAAATATTCCCTCCCCCAAGATACAAGAAGGGGGAAAAGTCAATCCATATGCTATTCTAAAAACGGAAGCATGTTCCCACTTCTGGTGGAAGTGAGCAGTGGTTTGAACGTCAGAAAATGGAAATGGGGAAAAAACCCCACAGGATATGACAAAATATTTATTATGCTTTTTTACTGCAACCACACAAGGCGGGGCATTAGTATTTTCTTACCATTTCAGAGACAAATATCACGAGAAACTAATTTATGTATTCTTGATATCTACTTTTCCTGTTTCTTCATTTATTCATCCATCAGATATTCTCTGAGTACTACTCGATGTCAGGTAGACCTCTGGGCACTGGCATTCAATACTGGGTGCTTTTTAACAATGCTTATTTATTTATTTTTAGAGAGAACGCGAGCACGAGAGCAGGGGAGGGGCCGAGAGAGAGGGAGAGAGAGAATCCCAAGCAGGCTCTGTGCCGATAGCGATGTGGGGCTCAAACCCATGAACCATGAGATCATGACTTGAGCTGAATTCAAGAGTTGGATGCTCAACTGACTGAGCCACCCGGATGACCCCAATAATGGGCTCTTAATTGATGGGGTGACATCTCACTACCACTGTTAATCTTTACCCACTACATGATATCCAGCACTAATCCCGGAATGCCAACATTTTATTCTCTCCCCGCTTTTAAAATGTTTTGCATAGTACTTGTGTGACAAAGTGAGTCTCAGAAATTGACCATGGTACAAAGACATGTAAGCCCGAACTGAACCTTCTCTTATGCACGCCACAAGGGCAGCTATTTCAAATAAGGATTTCCTTGGAAAATACCCCAGTCGTTCCGTTTCAAATGGGAATGTGAGTCCTCCAGTGACCGGGGACTAACGCCTCATCCTTAGCAGGTGCTTGACTATTCCCGAGGAAGGGCTTCTCGGTTTCTTTCTTAGTTAGAGGGAGCAGTTACCAGCACGGCAACTTCCACAATGCACGACAGGAAGGGGAAAATTTTGGGTTTCTCATACATGTGAAAAAAGTAGTTGCCTTTTATAAACCTCTCGTTCGAGTACGAAGCTTTCATTATTTCCACCTCCTGAGGTCACCTAGAGGAAGTCCCTCCTCTGTCCCCAGGCTCCACATTTTATTTGGTCTCTTTTAACAGTTCTTGAGTGATTGATTGCAAGAATCTCTTAAGTAGTTCGACTGCTTTTTCCCTGCCTGAGTGCTTTTTTGAGACAGCTGATCTAATCACACCTTTCTCCAGCTCCAAGTCTCCAGGGGCTTTTCAAGGCTCACCTTAGCCAAAATTCCGCCCCTGACCTACCTTTCTCCCTCTCGCTGGAAGCCTGACTAGACCACTCCTTCACTTGCTTATTCCCACACGGCTCTCTTTGTCCCTCGGATGTGGCGCCTTGCACACGGTAATACAGTCATTCGTATCTCTGTCTTCCTCCCTTAGACTTGGAGCATGTTGAGTACAGACAGAATGTCCCATTTATCTCTGCTTTTGTCAGCACAGTGCCCGGCATGAAAAAAGGCAATGCTTATTTGCTGAACTGAGTTAAACAAATACACTGGAAGCTCTCAGTAAAGTCCTACAGAATTTTACAGGAAACGTTAAAATTCTTTTTATGTCTTACGAATTTGTACTTTTTCAGCAACTACCTGCTACCTGCTAGAATGTTCGAGTCCAAGAGGAATTCAACGAATTCTGTATCTTTTTGCTCTTGAGGAGGGGACAGTTGACCACTGACCACACGATAGCCGTTAGAAAAGGTAACACAGCTAGCAGATAAGCCCAAACTATGCCCATTTTGTCCCACTTCTCCTTCCCAGCATCTATGAAAAATATGAAATAAGCAATTTTGCGGCAATTCACTTCAAAACCATACGGTTTGAAATGGACGACGTGAGCTCTGGATCAATCAGAATTACAGCAAATCCCACAATGAGCGGGGACTCCAAAGGAAGCTCACCTACCAGGCTTTCCCCACAGAAGCAGAGGGAAACGAACTTCCTGAAGCGTCTGGGTTCAGAGAACATGACCTCTACATACAAGATGCCCGGGCTCATGAGTGAAAAAGTATTTCTCAGACGAGACTCGCCTGTTTTGAGTTCTCCTCACCTTTCCACTTATATCTCCTTTTTTTCTGTTTACTTCACCCCCCACCCCCGCTTCTTCTGACCCCTCTTCACCGGGCCCCTCGCATATCCAGGCCTTACAGTTCTTACCCCACCTACATGTGCTGTCCCAAGGCTGTCCCCAAATCCCTATTCAAGCTAAGATATTCACAGACTGACAGGTTGTTTCTCTAAAGAGATTTTACACTTTTCAAAGTGACTTCTAGGGGCGCCTGGGTGGCGCAGTCGGTTAAGCGTCCGACTTCGGCCAGGTCACGATCTCGCGGTCCGTGAGTTCGAGCCCCGCGTTGGGCTCTGGGCTGATGGCTCAGAGCCTGGAGCCTGTTTCCGATTCTGTGTCTCCCTCTCTCTCTGCCCCTCCCCCGTTCATGCTCTGTCTCTCTCTGTCCCAAAAATAAATAAACGTTGAAAAAAAAATTAAAAAAAAAAAAAAACAACAAAGTGACTTCTGGACAAGAAGATGCCCTGGACCAAAGGGGTGGTACATTGGCAGATAAGCAGACGCCGTGGCAGACTGAAAGGGAAAAATACTTCCCATGCGTCTCAGATCACATCACAGAGGCCCTGGCACCAAGGTAGCCTCATGCTTTCACGGAGGTGTGATGTGAAAAACGACAGGACCCACCAGACATTCCTGGCAAGAGAGTTCATTGACAGGTTTTCAAACCGTGTTCCTCGGTACCTAGAGCAGCTGAGGAAGAACTTCAGAGGCCACCAGGGCGTCACGAGGAGACCCAGGGAACAGGTCGGTTCGCCTCTTTCCTGCCCCTTCTCCCATATGAACTAATAACAGTTGACAGGGAATAACGTTATTAGTCTTCTTTGACCAATAATAAGGGGATAATAGCACAGTACCTCTGTCGTTTGTTCCTACACTCGTGAGTTCATTAGAAGATACAGGAGTTTTACTGCGGAAAATTTTGTTGACAGCGGCTATGTAGTAAGCACACGTGGCCTGCACCCAGGGATGCCTGTTCAACTTATTCGGCTGTCACTACCTCAGGGGTGCGAGCTGTCTGATAGTTCAGCCTTGAAATGCAGAGCGGTGGCGCCTGGGTGGCTCAGTCGGCGGAGGCTCTGACTCCGGGTTTTGGCTCGGGTCACGATCTCACGGTTCACCCCAGGAGATCGAGCCCCGCATCAGGCTTGGGATTCTCTCTCTCTGCCCCTCCCCTGCTCATGCTCTCGCTCCGCGCCTCTCACAATAAGTAAATAACGATTTCCAAAAAGAAGGGCGGAGGGTGGGGTTTAGGGAGGGCGGGCTACAGGGACGGGATATTTTGTCATGGGGACAGGAGAAACAGACTGGACGGGCATGACTGGAGGCGAGAGTAAGGAGCGTCCAAGAGACAGTTGCCTGTTTCGGGGCTCTGAGGGGCCCTGCCCAGCGAACCCGACGTGGGTGAAGGATCTCTCGGTTCTGACTTCCATCATTTCCCTGCATCGAAGCGCTCTTATGATCTTATAAAATCCAAATTCTAGGTCCTGACACTCAAGATCACTGATTACTTGTTCTATGCTTCGTTTTCCAAGCTTTCTCCCACTGCTCTTTACTCGTAGGGGACCCAGACTCTTTACCCCTTCTTGAAGACCACTGGTCCTATGTGAATGCCATTTTCTTTGACTAGAATGCCCTCGGGTTCCCAGTCCTGGTTAGTTCTGAAGCTCTCCTTTCTTTCTCTGAGAGATCCTTCACCCACGCCGGGTTCGCTGATCACAGTAGATATGCTTTCCCTACCCCGAAGCATGTCAGAACGATAGCTCATTCGTGACCTCACTACAAACACACACACGTGACAGTATTTACGAAAGACTGTACCCCTATGGGAGCCCAGTGACAGAGTGACTGGGACATGCTGAATGCCTGTTTCCAGTATCTCACCCTTCCCTGTGTCCACGCTCGTCTGCCGTGTAACTTTGCACGTCCTTTTTCGGTGAAAGAGGGATATACTTTCACGCCCCTTAACTCTGAGCTTGGCCACACAACGGGCTTTGGTCGGCGGGATGTGGATGGAAAGAACACTCTACCGGTTGCCAGTTTGGGCCTCACGAGGCCCGGCGTGTTCGGCTTACCCTCTGCGCCTCTGTCATCACCGTGGGAAGACCGTGGTCCCGCCAGTCTGTCCAGTGGCCCGAGGAGGTGGACGGATGTGTGAGGCAGAGCGGGATCCCACCCGCAGCTTGGAGCCGTCTGGTTAAGCCCGACCAAGATCGATTGGGCAACTTCACCTAGGATGTGGAAGGGTGAAAAATAAACGGTTAGTGTTGAATACCATTGAGATCTTGTGATTGCTTATTAGGCAGCAATGGCTGGCTGATGCCCCAAGGAAGAGCTTGATTTTTCAGTCAGACAGATCAGACTGTGGACAAGCTTCCTAAAGATTCAGCGTTGCCACCTGTAAAATGTCTATCATTATCATGATGTCACAGTCTTACAGGGATTGGACAAAACAATGTATGTGACACACTATTGATATCATTATACCTCCGGGTGTAAAGAAACTTTGGGGCTCGGAAGTGCGATGAAGTGGGAGACATGCGTAGATTTCAAGACGGGGATTAGATATTAGAACACACGGTGATTGCAAGAAAAGCATTTATTCTGAAACTTGGGGCAGATAAATCTTTTCCTTTAGTTTAATGATTATTAAACTTCATGAATCTACCACCTGAGGAGATGAGTAATTGACCTGGAAATGGTTTTCTAGTAAAGGGAAATAAAAACATGACTCTACCCACATCACTTGGTGTATGAAGTGCTATTAGTCACTTGCCGTAGTTAGCACATTTGACTTGTTTGTGACCAAGAGTTCAGGTGAATACATTTGAGATTTATTTTGCAATTTTCAGCATGCCAATATAAAACAGCTTTTTTTCTTTGCCCCTACATTGCCATCAGGTGGGAATAAATTGACTCGATGCAAAGTTGCGGCCCCGGGGGTTGAAATTTACATGTGATTGATGGTCAAAGTGCGACTAGCCTTACTGCCCCCCCTTCCCACACTTCGTGTATATCACCTCCTGCATTGGGACCTGTTTTGTATAAAATACTGAGATACTCACTGGTGTCTCTGCTTCTCACATGCACTCGAAAGAATTGAAAAAGAGTTAATTAAATTGATCACTAGAAAAGAAAAAACTCTTAATGGATCAACATGTTTTATAAAACATATCTCTAATTATTGGGTCTTCATGTATGGAATCTTAATCTATTATCTCCCAACCGATTAGAAAATCAATTGGTACAACCAGCTTTTAGCACCCAGTTCAAGTTTTCTTGCAGGGATTTAAGTATGGATACAAAAGCCCCAGAGGGGAAGTGCCCTCTTTCCTTACTGAGGCAATTTCCCTACATTGAACTTCCATTTCCACAAAGAGAAAGCCCACAAGGGGAATTTCAGGCTTTATGGTTGCAGTAAGAACCAAAATGCCCTAGACTCATCTTGGCCTTTTCATTTTGGTATTTTGTGAATAACACACTTGTCCATGCGTATGCAGCATGGATAGATCACTAGACTTGCTCGGATTCCTCCAAAGGATAACCCTGCAACCATGATTTGGGGGCATGAGTTTATGACTTGGTGACCCCAGGAGGCATGGTGAAGGAGTTCGGAAAAAAAAGAAAAGAAAGGTGCGTTGACGAGCAAGACACTGCTGTGGCAAACTGTCCAGTCCTGCCGGGGACCCCCCGAGAGACCATGGAGAACGCGACCCGGAACTGTCTCACTGACGGTTTACAAAACTGAGCCATTTATTCCTTTGGGACCTCACTCGGGACTGAAAGCAGCTCATTGGGGGTGTTAGCTTTCAGGCGTTTGCAGCCTTATGCTGTACAGGCAGGACTCATTCTGCAGTCAGAGACAGATATCAGGGACACAGAAGGCATGTACTGTCTACCCGCTTGTGGCTGACTGCTGGGGTCAGGAGAAGGAACACGGGCACCCTTTCTTTTCATTTAAAGTTAAAAAAAAACCCAGTCTTTCGCGCTACAGGACTTTCAAATGTAAATATTTTTGGCTTAGTTTTTAAGTTTTCTTTGTCATTTTTTAAAGTGTATGTATTTATTTTGAGAGAGACAGAGACAGTGCGAGTGGGGGTGGGCAGAGAGAGAGGGAGAGAGAGAATCCCAAGCGGGCTCCACGCTGCCAGCGCAGAGCCTGACACGGGGCTCGGACTCAGGTACTGTGAGATCGTGACCCGAGCAGAAGCCAGGAGTTGGACGCTTAACCGAGTGAGCCACCCAGGGGCCCCTAAATATTTTTAAGTGCCGAGTTTACAGAAGGAAATGTTTGCAATGCCCTACTTATTTCTATAAGCAGGGTTTTATTTTCTCAATTTAGACTCCTTTGTCTCTATTGGTATGGGAAATACAGTTAGAAGGCAAAACCGAGAATTTTTTCTCAAAGCCCACAGCCAAAATGAAACAAATTCACTTTATCTTCAAAAACAAAGATTTAAGATTGAAAGAGAGGGGATGGAGAACTATTTATCATGCTACCGGAAGTCAAAAGAGAGCTGGAGTAGCCATACTTATATCAGACAAACTAGACTTTAAATTAAAGGCTGGAACAAGAGATAAAGAAGGGCATTATATAATAATTACAGGGTCTATCCATCAAGAAGACCTAACAAGTATAAATGTCTATGCGCCGAATACGGGAGCCCCCAAATATATAAAACAATTAATCACAAACATAAGCAACCTTATTGACAAGATTGTGGTAATTGCAGGGAACTTTAATACCCCACTTACAACAATGGATAGATCATCTAGACACATGGTCAATAAAGAAACAAGGGCCCTGAATGATACATTGGATCAGATGGACTTGACAGATGTATTTAGAACTCTGCATCCCAAGCAACAGAATACACTTTCTTCTCGAGTGCATATGGAACATTCTCCAAGATAGATCGCATACTGGGTCACAAAACAGCCCTTCATAAGTATACAAGAATTGAGATCATACCATGCATACTTTCAGACCACAATGCGATGAAGCTTGAAATCAACCACAGGAAAAAGTCTGGAAAACCTCCAAAAGCATGGAGGTTAAAGAACACCCTACTAAAGAATGAATGGGTCAACCAGGCAATTAGAGAAGAAATTTAAAAATATATGGAAACAAGTGAAAATGAAAATACAACGACCCAAACGTTTTGGGATGCAGCAAAGGCAGTCCTGAGAGGAAAATACATCGCAATCCAGGCCTATCTCCAGAAACAAGAAAAATTCCAAATACAAAATCTAACAGCACACCTAAAGGAAATAGAAGCAGAGCAGCAAAGACACCCTAAATCCAGCAGAAGAAGAGAAATAATAAAGATCAGAGCAGAAATAAACAATATAGAATCTAAAAAAACTGTAGAGCAGATCAACGAAACCAAGAGTTGGGTTTTTGAAAAAATAAACAAAATTGACAAACCTCTAGCCAGGCTTCTCAAAAAGAAAAGGGAGATGACCCAAATAGATAAAATCATGAATGAAAATGGAATTATTACAACCAATCCCTCAGAAATACAAGCAATTATCAGGGAATACTATGAAAAATTATATGCCAACAAACTGGACAACCTGGAAGAAATGGACAAATTCCTAAGCACCCACACACTTCCAAAACTCAAACAGGAGGAAACAGAAAGCTTGAACAGACCCATAACCAGCGAAGAAATTGAATCAATCATCAAAAATCTGCCAACAAATAAGAGTCCAGGACCAGGTGGCTTCCCTGGGGAATTCTACCAGACATTTAAAGCAGAGGTAATACGTATCCTTCTCAAGCTATTCCAAAAAATAGAAAGGGAAGGAAAACTTCCAGACTCATTCTATGAAGCCAGTATTACTTTGATTCCTAAACCAGACAGAGACCCAGTAAAAAGGAGTACAGGCCAATATCCATGATGAATATGGATGCAAAAATTCTCAATAAGATACTAGCAAATCGAATTCAACAGATTATAAAAAAATTATTCAGCATGATCAAGTGGGATTCATTCCTGGGCTGCAGGGCTGGTTCAACATTCGCAGATCAATCAATGTGATACATCACATTAACAAAAGAAAAGATAAGAACCATATGATCCTGTCAATCGATGCAGAAAAAGCATTTGACAAAATTCAGCAACCTTTCTTAATAAAAACCCTTGAGAAAGTCGGGATAGAAGGAACATACTTAAAGATCATCAAAGCCATTTATGAAAAGCCCACAGCTAATATCACCCTCAATGGGGAAAAAGTGAGAGCTTTTTCCCTGAGATCAGGAACACGACAGGGATGTCCACTCTCACTGCTGTTGTTTAACATAGTGTTGGAGGTTCTAGCATCAGCAATCAGACAACAAAAGGAAATCAAAGGCATCAAAATTGGCAAAGATGAAGTTAAGCTTTCACTTTTTGCAGATGACATGATAATATACTTGGAGAACCCGATAGACTCCACCAAAAGTCTGCTAGAACTGATACAGGAATTCAGCAAAGTTGCAGGATACAAAATCAATGTACAGAAATCACTTGCATTCTTATACACTAATAATGAAACAACAGAAAGACAAATAAAGAAACTGATCCCATTCACAATTGCACCAAGAAGCATAAAATACCTAGGAATAAATCTAACCAAAGATGTACAAGATCTGTATGCTGAAAACTATAGAAAGCTTATGAAGGTAATTGAAGAAGATATAAAGAAATGGAAAAACATTCCGTGCTCATGGGTTGGAAGAATAAATATTGTCAAAATGTCAATACTACCCAAAGCTATGTACACATTCAATGCAATCCCAATCAAAATTGCACCAGCATTCTTCTCGAAGCTAGAACAAGCAATCCTAAAATTCATATGGAACCACAAAAGGCCCCGAATAGCCAAAGTAATTTTGAAGAAGAAGACCAAAGCAGGAAGCATCCCAATCCCAGACTTTAGCCTCTACTACCAAGCTGGAATCATCAAGACAGCATGGTGTTGGCACAAAAACAGACACATAGACCAATGGAATAGAATAGAAACCCCAGAACTAGACCCACAAACGTATGGCCAACTAATCTTTGACAAAGCAGGAAAGAATATCCAATGGAAAAAAGACAGTCTCTTTAACAAATGGTGCTGGGAGAACTGGACAGCAACATGCAGAAGGTTGAAACTAGACCACTTTCTCACACCATTCACAAAAATAAACTCAAAATGGATAAAGGACCTGAACGTGAGACAGGAAACCATCAAAACCCTAGAGGAGAAAGCAGGAAAAGACCTCTCTGACCTCAGCCGCAGCAATTTCTTACTGGACACATCTCCAAAGGCAAGGGAATTCAAAGCAAAAATGAACTATTGGAACCTCATGAAGATAAAAAGCTTCTGCACAGCAAAGGAAACAATCAACAAAACTAAAAGGCAACCGACGGAATGGGAAAAGATATTTGCAAATGACATATCAGACAAAGGGCTAGTATCCAAAATCTAATAAGAAGCTCACCAAACTCCACACCTGAAAAACAAATAACCCAGTGAAGAAATGGGCAGAAAACATGAATAGACACTTCTCTAAAGAAGACATCCAGATGGCCAACAGGCACATGAAAAGATGCTCAATGTCGCTCCTCTTCAGGGAAATACCAATCAAAACCACACTCAGATATCACCTCACGCCAGTCAGAGTGGCCAAAATGAACAAATCAGGAGACTATAGATGCCGGAGAGGATGTGAAGAAACGGGAACCCTCTTGCACTGTTGGTGGGAATGCAAACTGGCACAGCCGCTCTGGAAAACAGTGTGGAGGTTCCTCAAAAAATTAAAAATAGACCTACCCTATGACCCAGCAATAGCACTGCTAGGAATTTACCCAAGGGATACAGGGGTGCTGATGCATAGGGGCACTTGTACCCCAATGTTTCTAGCAGCACTCTCAACAATAGCCAAATTGTGGAAATGTCCATCATTTGCCTAAATGTCCATCAACTGACGAATGGATAAAGAAATTGTGGTTTATGTACACAATGGAGTACTATGTGGCCATGAGAAAGAACAAAATATGGCCCTTTGTAGCAACGTGGATGGAACTGGAACGTGTGATGCTAAGTGAAATAAGCCATACAGAGAAAGACAGATACCATATGGTTTCACTCTTATGTGGATCCTGAGAAACTTAACAGAAACCCATGGGGGAGGGGAAGGAAAAAAAATGAGGTTAGAGTGGGAGAGAGCCAAAGCATAAGAGACTCTTAAAAACTGAGAACTGAGGGTTGGTGGGGGGTGGGAGGGAGGGAAGGGTAGGTGATGGGCATTGAAGAGGGCATCTTTTGGGATGAGCACTGGGTGTTGTATGGAAACCAATTTGACAATAAATTTCATATATTAAAAAAAATAAAAAATAAGTAAAAAAACCAGAGATTTAATAAGGTTTTTTGTTTGTTTGTTTTTTGTTTTTGTTTTTGTTTTTGGAGTGTTTGTGGTGGTTGTTTTTCTCCCCCATTTTACTTGGCTTCCCGGTCTTCCCTTTTCTGAACGTTTGGAATTTTGTTGCTAATTCTTACCACAAGATGTCACTATTTTACCAGCCATCTCTAAATGCTTTTCTGCAAGCCTTTAAAATGATCTCTGCTGATGTGTCATTGACTTCTTGAAACACAGCCACTAAACTGTCCACATTGTTCGGACAGGGGAGGTTATAAATTTCACTTGGAGAAGGGGTGGTTCAACCTGGTGGCACAGGAAGACCCTGAAACTTGCTTCTTCCCATGAACACACCCCAACTACAGCTACATCCAGAACAATTCTCTCCGCAAAAGACCGGAGGAGGACCTAAACAGCTCTTCCACAGCAAAAGACCTCGCCCCCAGGGCAGCTACCCACAAGGGGGAGGCATCTTACAAATATGGAATGTATCCCTGAGGACCAAGGGGTTTGAGCCCCATATCAGGCACTGCCAAGGGGTTTGAGCCCCGTATCGGGGGCACCGCAACCCCTGGACCTGCACTGGAAAGACAAGCCCCCCCCCCCCCCAAATATCTGGCTTTGAAAACCAATGGGCCTTACGTCTAGAAGATCCAAAGGGCTGTAGGGAACTGAGATTCTGCTCTTAAAGGGCTTGCACACAAACTCACTTGCCCAGGGTCCCCCTGCATAACATAGCAGGTTGAAAAGTGCCTAGTGCATATGCAAAGGCTATTCATTGGCTAAACCTAACGCGGCTGCTGAGGGGCAGGGCTCTACTGGAGCTCACTCGGGGATGGAGGTGACAGTGGATGCCATTTTTGCACTCTCCCTACATCTTGCTAACACTGCTTACCCTGCCCCTGTGTTTCTCTGAAACTCGGCCCTGCTAAGCCTGGTGAGCAGGTGCACCCCAGGTTGGAACACTCCTGTGGGCCTGCTGCAGAAAGGGTGACTTCCTACAAACATACCATCTTCCCGGACTGAATGATGAAGAAAGAGAAAATCTGAACAGACCAATCATCACCACGCGATTGAGTCAGTAATCAAACACCTACCAACAAACAAAAGTCCAGGACCAGACAGCTTCAGTGGTGATTTCTACTAGACATTGCATGATGTAATATCTGCTCGTCTCAAGCTTCTTTTTTTCAATACATTTCCCATTTTTACTGGGCGTACTCATACACACGATGTGTTTTAAAAATGGGTCTTACATAGTTTTATCACCTGGTTTACAACTAAATATATTGTGGACATTTTCTCTTTTACAACAGTGAAAATACTTTCAAAGTATGGAGAAAACATAATTTATTAAGCTCTCTTCTTGGGGAAACTTAGAATTTTTTTTTCCAAAGAGACTTTATCCTTTTCACAATGCATTGAGAAAATAAAAGGATGTCCTTGTCCTCTACGGCTTTCTATACGTGATAGAAACTTGCCTTTCAACTTACCTTTTTTTTTTTTTAATTTTTTTTTCAACGTTTTTTATTTATTTTTGGGACAGAGAGAGACAGAGCATGAACGGGGGAGGGGCAGAGAGAGAGGGAGACACAGAATCGGAAACAGGCTCCAGGCTCCGAGCGATCAGCCCAGAGCCCGACGCGGGGCTCGAACTCACGGGCCGCGAGATCGTGACCTGGCTGAAGTCGGACGCTTAACCGACTGCGCCACCCAGGCGCCCCTCAACTTACCTTTTTAACTGGCTCCTCAGGCCTCTCTAATGATCAACCAACTAATGCATTTTATTTTTTCCATCATCTCTCCCATTTGCTTCCTCTTTTCTATCTATTCTCCTTGGTGCGCGCGCGCGCGCCCACACACACACACACACACACACACACACACACACACTTCCAATACTTCAGCATCCTGTTCCTTGCCTCTAATATCTGCCCCCTGTCCTCTCGTTTGCTCCCTTAAGGGACTTCCTTTACTTTCTTTTAAAGGATGAGGACTTAGTTGATTTTGATGAGCTCTACTCAAAGCTTTATCCTCACTTCCACCTTAGGGGTAGTCTTGAATAATCTGAAGACAGATTCAATGGGTTAAAGGAAAATAAGAAGAAGAAGCCCTTGGCAGAAATACATGTATCAGGAACATAGAACTTGGTCACAACGTAGATATGGCTGACTTTGTCTAAAAGAAGTTTCTTTGGAGAGGGCAGGGAGAGGAAAGTAGTTGGTATTTTAAGGAAATGTGAGGGACCGGTATGAAAATCTGATCACTATTTCGAAGCAACTAACAAATGGTCATCTCTCAGTTAGGACATTGGAGGGACAGCCTTTGCAGGTCATGAAATCTGCATGACCAATATTGCACGCAGGCGTTCATTACCCGTAACTTTGTACAGCAAGGCAGATGCCAGTTAGCAAAAAAAGTAGGGCCCGAAGACAGTGTTGATTCTGGAGTCCGGGAAACCAGGAAGTGCTCACCCATCACGTGGCCACCTAAAAGGGCAAAAGAGGGGACAATGTGCTTTACCACCCTGTGGGAGAAATGTCTGAGGAAAGCAGTGAAGCTGCCCATGCCAGCATTCACACCTGGAACGTTTCTTGGGCAGCCAGGTGTCATGGGGCACAGACTCACAGTTCCCTTTATGCAAATCGTGCTCACGGTTCTGGCCATAGATGGACGGAGGGCAGGCACAGGAGGACCAAAGAAAGCGTGCAGGTTCCTCCATTCAGAGAGCAGCAACTCAGTGTCCTGAATCCCTGTGGATGGCACAAACTGGAAAAACCAGTGATGAATTACAGGCTCCTCCTGTGACAGAATAATGTCATCTCTTAAGGCCACGTCTCCCTGAGAGGGACGTGCAAATTTATGGTAGCCCAACCCAGCAACGAATTCCAGTTCAAAGGCGTTGGAAATGGCCATGATCGAAATCACACCGGAAGAGAAGGGCTCCATCTGTCTGTGATCTACAGCTCCTTAGCCAGGGACTCAGCCTTCCCGGGGACTCTCCTTCCTCAACTGTTCTTCTCAAACTTTTCCAAAAATTCTTGAAGAGGAGTAAATGCTGCCAGACTCATTTTACGAGGTCGGCATGATACCAAAATCAGATAAGGATATCCCCCAAAAGGAAAAACCACAGACTAATATCCCTGATCAACATTAGGTAAAAATCCTCAGAAAGTCCACTGAATTCAACACTATGTGAAAAAGATCATGTACCATCATCAAGTGGGATTCATTCCAGGGATGCAAGGGTGGTTCAACATGTGAAATCAATCAACATGATACACCACATTAACAAAATGAAGGCTAAAAATCCCACGATCATCTGCAGAGATGCAGAAAAAGCATTTACTAAAATTCAACATCCATTTATGATAAGATTCTCAAGAAAGAAGGTATATAAAAAAGATAAAAACAGAGAGGGAGGCAAACCATAAGAGACTCTTAAATACAGAGAACAAACTGAGGATTGCTGGAGGGAAGGTGGCTGGAGGGATGGGTTAAATGGATGATGGACATTAAGGAGGGCACTTTTTGGGTCTGGCACTGGGTGTCATGTGTAAGAGATGAATCACTGGGTTCTACTCCTGAAGGCAAGAGTACACTGTATGTTAACTAACTTGAATTTAAATAAGAAAGAATATATCTCAACATAATAAAGGCCATAAAGGGCAAGCCCACGGCTAAGATCATACTTAACAGCGAAAAGCTAGAAGGTTTTTCTCTGAGATCAGAAAGAACACAAGGATGCCTCCTCTTTCCACTTTTATTCAACGCAGCCTTGGAAGTCCTAGTCAGAGTAATAAAGCAAGAAAAAGAAACAAAAGTCATCTAAAATGGAAAGGAAGAAGTAAAACTCTTAGTATTCATAATCAACATGATTTTATATGTAGAAAACCCCAACAACTCTACCAAAAACTGTGAGCATAAACAAATTCAACAGAGTTGCAAGATATAAAATCAGTATACAAAAATCGATTGCATTTTATACAGTAACAACAAACTATCAGAAAGAGAAATTAAGAAAACAATCTCATTTACGATTACATCAAAAACAATAAAATAACTAGAGATAAATGTAACCAAGGAGGTAAAATACCTATATACTAAAAACTACAGGACGCTGATAAAAGAAATTGAAGAAGACAGAAATAAACGAAAATATATCCATGCTCATGGACTGGAAGAATCTTGCTAAAATGTCCACACTACCCAAAGCTCTCTACAGATTCAGTGCAATCCCTACGGAAATTCCAAAGACATTTTTCACAGAAATAGTACAAACAATCCTAAAATGTACATGCAATCCCCAAAAATCTCAAATAGTTAAAGGACAAACCTGGAGGTACCAGGCTCCTTGATTTCAAACCATTTTACCTAGCTCTAGTTACCAAAACAGTATGGGACTGGCATAAAAACAGACAAATAGACCAATGGAATAGAACAGAGACTCCAGAAATTAATCCCTGCATATACGATTAATTAACTGACAAGAAAGGAGGCAAGAATACACAATAGGTAAAAATGTAGACGGTGTTGGGAAAACTGGACAGCCCCATGTAAAAGAATGAAACTGGACCACTATCTTTTTTTGAATGTTTATTTTTTAAATTTTTTTTTCAACGTTTATTTATTTTTGGGACAGAGAGAGACAGAGCATGAACGGGGGAGGGGCAGAGAGAGAGGGAGACACAGAATCGGAAACAGGGTCCAGGCTCTGAGCCATCAGCCCAGAGCCTGACGCGGGGCTCGAACTCACGGACCGTGAGATCGTGACCTGGCTGAAGTCGGACGCTTAACCGACTGCGCCACCCAGGGGTCCCTGAATGTTTATTTTTGAGAGAGAGTCAGAGACAGAGCATGAGAGGGGGAGGGGCAGAGACAAAGGGAAACAAAGAACCTGAAGCAGGCTCCAGGCTCTGAGCTGTCAGCACAGAGCCTGATCGTGGGGCGCAAACTCACAAACCACGAGATCATGACCTGAGCCAAAGTCAGAAGCTTAACCGACTGAGCCACCCAGGCACCCTTGGACCACTATCTTACAAGGTACACAAAAATGAACTCAAAATGCATTAAAGACTTGAATGTCAGTCCTGAAACCATAAAACTCCTAGTAGAAAATACAGGCAATAGGCTCCTTGGCATCAGTCTTGGTGACAAGTCTTTGGATTTGACACCAAAGCAAAGGCAACAAAAGCAAAAATAAACAACTGGAACTACATTAAAAGGCTTCTGCATAGAAAATGAAACCACCAACAAAAGAAAAAGGCAACCTACATAACGGAAGAAGATATTTGCAAATTATATATTCAAAAAGGGTTATTATTCACAACACATTAAAAAACCTCATAGAACTCTATAGTAAAAATCCAATTGTTGCACCACGTGCTAACTAATTTGGATGTAAATTATTAAAAAAATGAAAAAAAAATAAAGGGATGGTGTAGATTTCAAAATAAATAAATAAATAAATAAAATTTTAAAAAATCCCATTAACAAATGGGCAGAGGACCTAAACAGACATTTTTCCAAAGAAGACATCCAGATGGCCAATAGACACATGAAAAGATGCTCAACGTCACTCCTCATCAGGGAAATGCAAACCAAAACCACAGGGAGAAATCACCTCACTCACATCAGAACGGCTGTTATCAAAAACACAAACAACAAGTGTGGGTGAGAATATGGAGAAAAAGGAACCTTTGTGCACTGTTCATGGGAATTTAAATTGGCTCAGCCACTGTGGACAACTGTATGGAAGTCTCTCAAAAAAACTAATCATGTGGGGCGCCTGGGTGGCTCAGTCGGTGAAGCGTCCAACTTCAGCTCAGGACACGATCTCGCGATCTCGCAGTCCGTGAGTTCGAGCCCCGCGTCGGGCTCTGGGCTGATGGCTCAGAGCCTGGAGCCTGCTTCCGATTCTGTGTCTCCCTCTCTCTCTGCTCCTCCCCCGCCATTCATGCTCTGTCTCTCTCTCTGTCTCAAAAATAAATAAACGTTAAAAAAAAATTAAAAAAAAACTAATCATGTGGGTTAAATGGGTGATGGGCATTAAGGGGGCACTTGTTGGGATGAACGCTGGGTGTCACGTAAGAGATGAATCACTGGGTTCTACCCCTGAAGCCAAGGCTACACTGTATGTTAACTAACTTGAATATAAATAAAAATAAATAAAATACTAATAATCAACTACCGTAGCATCCAGCAATTCCATTTCTAGGTATTCACCCAAAGACAACAAAAACACTGAATCAAAAGGCTATATGTGCCCTATGTCTACTGCAGCATTATTTACAACAGCCAAAACACGGAAGCAACCTAAGTGTCCATCAATAAATGAATGCATTAAAAATGTAGTACACAGACTCACACTCACACACACACACACACACACACACACACGCACCCACAGGAATACTACTCAGCCAAAAAAAGAATGAGATCTTGCTATTTGTAACAACATGGAGAGACCTTCGGGGCATTATGTTCAAGGAAATAAGTCACACAGGGAAAGATAAATGCCATATGATTTCACTTATATGTGATATGTAAAAAACACACAAATGAACAAGCAAAACAAAACTCAAAGATGCAGAGAAGAGACTGGTGATTGCCATTGTGGAGGGGTTTGGAGGTGGGTGAAATGGGAGAAGGGAGTCAGGAGGTACACACTTCCAGTCTAAAATAAGTAAGTCAGGCAGAGGTAACGTACAGCATGATGACTATAGCCAACAATATTGTATTGCATATTATGTAACTTTTTATGGTGATGGGGAAAACTAGACTCACTGTGGTAATTATTCCACAGTGTGCACAAATATCAAATCATTATATTGCTCATCTGAAACCGGTATAACGTTTTGTGTCTATTATACCTCATATATATATATATATATATATATATAAAATATATAAAAGAATATCGAATATATAAAAAAAATATATAAGATATATATAATAAATAAATAATATATATATTTATATATACATATAAATATATATATAATACATAAAAAAGAAATTTTGGTTTAAAGGAAAAAATTTCACCTGAACAAAGATTAAATTAAACGATCTGGTCATCTTTCACCAAATCCAGAACTTTCCAGAGACTTTGAAATAATCACCTCTGCCACCATACACATTGGGCAGATAACAATTATCATGGTTAGTCGAAATATTTTACTTTTTAATTATTTGCTTCATTCTATGCTTTTGAAATTTACAAAACCATCTTTTAATTCATCACTTCTCATACATTATAAACATATTTGACCCTTGAACAACACGTGAGTTAGGGGTGCCGACTCCCCGTGCGGTTGAAAATCCGTATGTGATTTTGGAGTCCCCCAAAACTTTATTCCTCACAGCGTACTCTTGACCAGAAGCCTTACCGATAACATAAAGAGTCGATTAACACATATCTTGTATGTTATATGTAGAATTTACTGTATTCTTAGGTTAAAGTAAGCTAGAAAAAGGAAAACATTATTAAGAAAATCATAAAGAAGAGAAAACGCAGTACTGCATTTATTTGTCAATATTAGAAGTTTATGTTCTGCTTACAAGATGAATGAATCGTCAGAGAATTTTTATGGCCTGCAGTATTCCAGTCATATTCGCAATACAATTGTGGAAACATCGTTACTTGTTTTAAAAAGCCACTCGCCTGTGATGATAGGCTGATACGTCTCTCCAATCACGAGAGGCATACTGTATGTTGATGTAACTCTTTGAAAACAAAGGAGGGAAACGGTAAGAAAACGAATGCATTATCGTGTATGAAATATCACTCGCCTTATTTCTGTGTAAGGGCAGGCTAACCGCTTCCCCCACAAGCCTTACACACGATGCTCTACACGTAGGCAATGATCATGGCCATGACACAAGACGCCCCCTACACTTCTTGCTGTACACTTGTTAGATTTTCATACAAAAGAGCCTCACGCACCTACACAACAGGTAAGTTTCTTTTTTTTTTAAATTTTTTTTTCAACGTTTATTTATTTTTGGGACAGAGAGAGACAGAGCATGAACGGGGGAGGGGCAGAGAGAGAGGGAGACACAGAATCGGAAACAGGCTCCAGGCTCTGAGCCATCAGCCCAGAGCCTGACGCGGGGCTCGAACTCACGGACCGCGAGATCGTGACCTGGCTGAAGTCAGACGCTTAACCGACTGTGCCACCCAGGCGCCCCGACAACAGGTAAGTTTCTTAACTATGCAGTAGGATGATGACTTCCTGCTCATTAAGTGGCAGTGGATCACATAAAGGTCTTCATCCTTGGTGTCCTCAGGAGTGGGCTGGGGAGGAGGAGGAAGAGGAGGGTGGTCTTGCTGTGTCAGAGGTGACAGAGGCGGAAGGCGGGGGGGGGGTAGTGAAATGAGAGGCATGGGAGTCAGGCACACTCAGTAGAGCTTCATAGAAATAAGTGGCAATTTCCGTCTGACGTTTCTGCTTCTTCATGTCTCTGGGAACACCTGAAAACGTTTTCAAACGGTCCCAATCCTTTCACCGTGTGCTTTTGCTGCAGTGCCCGTATCACAGGAGGGTCCACGGTGTACAAGAAGTCAAAAGCACTTCCGAACGACTGAAACCCTTCTGGCAGCCTGGCACCGCTCCCTCTGTGTCTTCTTCCTTCCTCATCGGCTGGCACTGGTTTGGACGCACTCATCTCCAGCAAGTGGTCTCTTGTTAATTCCTCTGGTGTGATGTCTCCTTGCTCTTGAACTTCCCCAAGCCCCAGAGCTTGACACGCTTTACCCTCCCCCCACCCGCCACCTTTTTGCCACAGCCACAGCCTCTTTCATGATTTCCTGGACTGGCTCTGTGTAAATCCTGCGAAGTCACGCAAAACGTCTGGGCACAGTGTTCTCTAGTAGGAATTTACCGTCTCGGGCTGATGGCTTTCGTGGCTTTTTCGGTAACCGCGATGGCATCTTCAATGTTGTAATCCTTCCAGACTTTCCTGGTGTTCTCTCTGTTGGGGTTCCCTTCCGTAGCATTGATAGTCCTTCCCACGGAGTACGTGCGTCACGAGCTTTAAAGGTCCTCATGACCCCCTGATCTAGAGTCTGAATTAGAGAAATTGTGTTTGGGGGCAACCATTTTGATGCCTTTGGTGTTGAACTCATGGGGTCCTCGGTGGCCAGGGGCGCACTGGCCAATATGAAAAGAACTTCAAAAGGCAGTGCCTTACCGGCAGGGCACTTTTTGACTTTAGGGACAAGCATCGATGGAAGCAATCCAGAAAAAGTGTTCTCATTGTCCAGGCCTTCTCGTACAACTCAGAGACTGGCATCTGGTGTTTAGGTTTGCCGTTCAAGGCTTGGGGGTTAGCACCTTTATAGATGAGGACAGCCCTGACCAGAAACCCGACTGCATGTGCACAAAACAGGAGTTAGTCTATCCCTTCCTGCCTTCAGTCCTGGTCCTCGCGTCTCTTCCTTACTAATAAATATTCTTTGTGGCTTTTTTTTTTTTTTTTCAGAATGGAGTACTTTGCATTAAAAACCTGTTCAGGGGCGCCTGGGTGGCGCAGTCGGTTAAGCGTCCGACTTCAGCCAAGTCACGATCTCGCGGTCCGTGAGTTCGAGCCCCGCGTCAGGCTCTGGGCTGATGGCTCGGAGCCTGGAGCCTGTTTCCGATTCTGTGTCTCCCCCTCTCTCTGCCCCTCCCCCGTTCATGTTCTGTCTCTCTCTGTCCCAAAAATAAATAAACATTGAAAAAAAAATAAAAATAAAAACCTGTTCAGGCAGATATCCTTTCTCCTCAATGATTTTCTTAATGGCGTCTGGGAACCTGTCTGCTGCCTCTTGGTCGACAGAACCTACTTCTCCTGTTATCTTGACATTTTTTAAGCCAGACCACTTTCTAAAATTATCAACCCACCCTTTGCTGGTAATAAATTCTCCACCTTTACATCCTTCTCCTTCCTTTTCCTTTAGGTTGTCATATAATGACTTCACTTTTTCTCCAAATTATTATTATTTTTAACTTTTTAACATTTATTTATTTTTGAGAGAAAGGGAGACAGAATGCGAGCCAGGGAGGGGCAGAGAGAGAGGGAGACACAGAATCCGAAGCGGACTTCAGGCTCTGAGTTGTCAGGACAGAGCCCGATGCGGGGCTCGAACCCACAAACTGTGAGATCACGACCTGAGCTGAAGTCGTTTGCTGAATCAATTGAACCACCCGGGCGCCCCTCAAATCATATTAGAATCTATAAGTAGGCTTTTCTTTTTTTTTAATATGAAATTTATTGTCAAATTGGTTTCCATACAACACCCAGTCCTCATCCCAATAGGTGCCCTCCTGCATGCCCATCACCACTTTCCCCTCCCTCCCACCCCCCATCAACCCTCAGTGTATTCTGTTTTTAAGAATCTCTTACAGTTTGCCTCCTTCCCTCTCTGTAACTTTTTTTCCCCTTCCCCTCCCCCATGGTCTTCTGTTAAGTTTCCCAGGATCCACACAAGAGTGAAAGCATATGGAATCTGTCCTTCTCTGTATGACTTATTTCACTTAGCATAACACGTTCCAGTTCCATCCACGTTGCTACAAAAGGCCAGATTTCATTCTTTCTCATTGCCAAGTAGTATTCCATTGTGTATATAAACCACAATTTCTTTATCCATTCGTCAGTTGATGGACATTTAGGCTCTTTCCACAACTTGGCTATTGTTGAGAGTGCTGCTAGAAACATTGGGGTACAAGTGCCCCTATGCATCAGTACTCCTGTATCCCTTGGGAAAATTCCTAGCAGTGCTATTGCTGGGTCATAGGGTAGGTCTATTTTTAATTTTTTGAGGAACCTCCACACTGTTTTCCAGAGCGGCTGTGCCAGTTTGCATTCCCACCAACAGTGCAAGAGGGTTCCCGTTTCTCCACATCCTCTCCGGCATCTATCGTCTCCTGATTTGTTCATTTTGGCCACTCTGACTGGCGTGAGGTGATATCTGAGTGTGGTTTTGATTTGTATTTCCCTGAAGAGGAGCGACGTTGAGAATCTTTTCAGGTGCCTGTTGGCCATCTGGATGTCTTCTTTAGAGAAGTGTCTATTCATGTCTTCTGCCCATTTATACACTGGATTATTTCTTTTTCGGGTGTGGAGTTTGGTGAGCTCTTTACAGATTTTGGATACTAGCCCTCTGTCTGATATGTCATTTGCAAATATCTTTTCCCATTCCGTCGGTTGCCTTTTAGTTTTGTTGATTGTTTCCTTTGCTGTGCAGAAGCTTTTTATCTTCATGAGGTCCCAATAGTTCATTTTTGCTTTGAATTCCCTTGCCTTTGGGGATGTGTCGAGTAAGAAACTGCTACGGCTGAGGTCAGAGAGGTCTTTTCCTGCTTTCTCCTCTAGAGTTTTGATGGTTTCCTGTCTCACATTCAGGTCCTTTATCCATTTTGAGTTTATTTTTGTGAATGGTGTGAGAAAGTGGTGTAGTTTCAGTCTTCTGCATGTTGCTGTCCAGTTCTCCCAGCACCATTTGTTAAAGAGACTGTCTTTTTTCCATTGGATATTCTTTCCTGCTTTGTCTTATAGCAATTCTGTACCCTCAAAGCAGCTGCATTTTCAATACAAGACAAAAAGGTATTGTGCCAAAAATGCAAGGTTTTCGTGCCTGCTGGTGCAGCCGCAGTGATGGCTTCATGTATTTCCTCCCCCCACCTTTTTTCTTACAATGGTCCTTAATGCTGGATTCCTTCATCTTGAACTGGTGGGGCAACCGCAGTTGCAGACCCCAATCTGTGGTACGTACCAAGCAATTCAACCTTTTCTTGTAATGTCACGACTTTCCTCTGCTTCCTCGGAGCACTTGCAGCATCACTGGTGGCACCTTGTAAGGGTCCCCTGGTGTTATCCAAGGCTTATGGCATTGCACTAAACGTGATGAAAAATATGTGAGAACCGCGAGAGATCACTTTTCACTGCAATATGCAATTTACTGCGGAGACAAACTGCTCACACAGAGATGATTAGCATCACACTGTTTTAAACAGATACTTGCAACACTCGAGCTCACAGCGACAGAAACGGGAGGTGGCTACGGAATTACTACAGCAGCATACCGTGTACTACGGTTAATTTTATGCAGTTAGGGTTTAATAGTGCATCTTTACGTTTGTTTACATTTCTCGACTGTAAATGGCACCTTGTATGGTCTGTAAGCGTGTGCAGCCATTTTGACAAGTTTTAACTTTGTATACTAGCTTTGCATATATTTTACAGCAGTAAATGATAAAATAGACTAGCATCTGCATACGTTTCATGCATTCATGACATACCCCCTTTCTTTTTCTGTATCTATTTCTAGGCTACATGGTTCATCTGCTAGCGTTTTCAAATTGTCACGAAATCTCCACAAATTTCTCCGATGCGCTTATTTAAAAAAACCTATGATAAGTGGACTCGTGCCGTTCAAAGCCATGTTGTTCAAGGGGTCAACTGGACAATCCCAAATGAGGTGTTTCTGGAAAATTCCTTTTGAATTTCAATTTAGCTAGCAAGAGAGGAGCTTTTACGAAGCCCGGGTGACCATATCACATGTCTGCTACAAAGGAGGTTTGCAGAATTATCACACCTTCAGGCAGAGACTGGACTCCTTCATGAATGTGCCATGATTTCATTAATGGTGGCCACTCTTGGAATCCATTCTTCGCAGCTGCTTTGTAACGATATTTCCCATACCTACAGGTGCAAAGGAGTTTAATCCGGAATATAAAAGCCCCCTTGTGGAAACAGACCAGGGCCTACCAACATTTGATTCAGTCAGCTCATTGTTTAGAACAAATACTTGCCCTTTGTTTTTTTTTAATTTTTTTTGTTTTTACAGTTTATTTATTTTTGAGACAGAGAGAGACAGAGCACAAACAGGGGAGGGGCAGAGAGAGAGGGCAACACAGAATCGGAAGCAGGCTCCAGGCTCCGAGCCATCAGCCCGGAGCCCGACGCGGGGCTCGAACTCACGGACCGCGAGATCGTGACCTGAGCCGAAGTCGGACGCTTCACCGACTGAGCCACCCAGGCGCCCCAAAATACCTGCCCTTTGAAATGCATGTAACATGAGACACTATGACCTGCTTCTTTTCAAACAGAGGGAGAAACTTTGTGGATAAGGCTTCGTGAAATGTGCCTAATGGTTCATATGAGCCAGTATAAGAGACAACAATGGTCTGGGGGCTTCAAGTCACTTTGTCTGTCATTACCTCATGCGGGACATTTGCTTCTTTCCTTCCCTCTCTTTATATCTCATTTTCTTCACTGTGTGTGTGTCGTAGCTGTCATACCATTCGTCCAGAGTAGTTTCGACATTAGAAAGTATAATAGTAAACTACCGCTGCCGTAACAAATCATCACAAATTTATTCTCTTTCAGCTTCTAGAGCCTGCCAGAATTCACTGCCTTCTCGGGCTCATGGATTGTTCCGTCTTCAAAGCCAGCAGAATAGCGTCTTCACATCTCTCTCTGGTTGATCCTTCACATCACCTTTTCTCTTAAAGGACTCTTTTGACTTCAGTGGACGCACCCACATAATCCAGGATCACCTCTCCCTCTCCATCCTTGATAAAATGTGCAAGATCCTCTTTGCCCTGTAAGTAGCATTTGTAGATTCCAGGTGTTGGGCCCTGAGGGAGCCATTATCCAGGTGGCCACAGAGACGCGACCTGTAAAGTCCCCACCAGTGACCAGGTGCACAAAAAACCGAACTACGTTCATTATGGTAGGACATGAAATGTTAATTCCGCCGTGTGGTGCGGTGTCAGGGAACGATTCCATGATAAAATGATATTTTTCACGTTCCATCTCGTGGAGGAAATGCCCAACTTATTTATTTTATGTTTCTCTTTCCAATTTTTCCTATTACAGTAAAAGGAAGTCAGCGTGTTTTTACAGATCAACCTCTAACTTACCGGTCAGCAAAAATATTGTGCGTTTGTCTGGGCTTTTTGAAGGCACTTTCTTTTGTTCTTCCAATCAGGCTGAAGAACTATGTAGGACACTGAGCGCCTGTAACCTAGTTGCATATGGAACAAGAGTCTGTGTGTCTGTGGAGGCAAAATTAGATACAGATACCAAGTTTTCATCTGATTATTTTCATTTCATATTTTGCATATCTTGTTGACATTTCTCTGTTATCTAATCTTGAACATACTTGAAGCCATTATTTAAAAAAAAAATAAAGGACAACATTTTGTCAGCACTCCAACTCATGTGGAATAATTATATTGAAGAGACTATCATTTGGAGGCTTCAGTTTTGGACGGAGTTGAAATTATGGATTTTACCAATATGCAATTAATTGAAGTAGAGACACCTGCAAACTAATGTCATCAAATCAAGTGTGTAAGTAAAATGTACACTTAAGAGGCCCATCTTCCTACGTCCGCATACTATGTAGTTTAGAAGGCGAAAGAATGAAAGAACGCTCAATTCAGAACAGGCTATTTACTAAATTGCAGGCTTTGGGCGACCTAGGCGACAAAATTGACTCCAGGTGTAAGCGTGGCATATGTGAAGCAATCCTGTGTCTACTGAATGCCCATTCTGTGTGAACCTGCCATTTGCGAGCTTGTCATTAATGTGCTTAATAATAACTGGTTGCTCAAACTCCCTAGATCAGTGGTTTTTTCACGAGAGCATTCAGATAAAATGGGATCCAGTGAGGGTCCGTGAATCCCCTGAAATTGTGTAAGATATTGTGTGTGTGTGTGTGTGTGTGTGTGTGTGTATACACTTTTTTTGTGGCATGGGTAAACCTACCAATGGATAGCCAACATCCATTCTCCCCTTCTTCTTGTTACTACAAACACAGATTTTAATCTGAAAGGTGCTTGTCCAAATACTACATGTGTCCGTTTTCCCCCTTCTCTCGTAGCTAGGGTTGCCCCATGAGCATTAAGTGCAAGTTGTGGATGAGACTTTAAGTCTCTGTGAGAATGAATGGATAGTCTACATGGGTCCTTTGTCCTTTTACCTTTCCATTCATTCTCCTTTTCACTATCTGGAACGGATATGTGATGGCTGGCACTCCAGCAGTCACCTTGGGGCTTTAAAAATGGCAGGTAGCTAAAATATTTGTATTGTTTTTGTATTGAGGTAAAATTTATGTACAAGGCAACATTCAGATCTTAAGCATACCGTTCAATAAGTTTAACACATGTATGTGAAGATCCACGATATTTCCATCACCCCAGAAAGATCCCTCACGCTGTCTTTTAGCCAATCCTCATATCTCACCTAAGAGGCAACCACTAATCTCACTTGTACGTTCAGAGATTAATTTTGTCTGTTTAGAATTTCACAGGAAGGAGTCATACGGTACGTCCTCTTTTCTTTGCATCCACCTTCTTACGGTTAGCCTAATGTTTTTGACAATCATTTATGCCGTTGTGTGTACCGGTAGTTGTCTTAGTCAAGCAAAAAAACCCCATAGGTTGGGTGGCTTGAACAATAAATATTTACCTTTCGTAGATCTAGAGGCTGGAAAGTGCAAGATCAAGGGGCCAGCAGATCTCCTGTGTGGCGAGAGCCCTCCTCCTAGTCTGCAGGTTGGCTGACTTCTTGCTGTGTCTTCACTTGGCCGAGAAACACCATCTCAGGTTTCTTCTTGTAAGTACACGAATTCCATTTATGAACGCTCCCCTGTCATGACTCTACCTCCCGTGTGCAGGGCCAAGAGACCAAACTTTGAACAAGTCCCATCGCGATGAGGATTAAAGCTTCAGCAGGTAACTTCTGGGGGGGGGGGGGGAAGGTCCAGCGCACAGCTGCGGTTCATTCCTTTTTTATTGCTGCCTCGTATCTCACGATGTGAACGCAGCACAGTTGTTCTCTCATTTTGCTGTTGAGAAACATCTGGCCTGCTTCCCGACTTGGGCTGCTGTGAGTAAAGCCGCTACGCACATGCCATGTCCAGGTCTTTCTGTGGATATATGGTTTCATTTCTCTTGGGTAAATAGAAAGGGTACAGTGGCTGAGCCATACGGTAGATATATGTTTATTAAAGAACCGTCAAACAGGTCTCCAAAGTGGCTGTAAAATTTTACAAGCTTTTTTCTTTTAGTCGTCCGAGAGAGTGTGCGCAGTGGTTCCCGACTGAGCTTTAAATCTGTGATCCCTGACGATTGATGACATACAACTCTTTTTCGTGTGATTACCGGCCATCGTATTTTTCAGGCAATCTTGGGGTAGAGAGTGAGACCTTCGAGGGCCACGATCCACCAATAATAGCCCTCACACGGCTTTTAAAGAACACTGGATATCGTTAATGGTTTAATGGGGCTTGCGAGTTTTAAGGAAGAATTGAAATGCTTCGAGGAGCACTGGGGTCTCTGGTGGAAAGGGAGAGAGGAAAGAGACCAGGGGCTCCGGGAGGCCAAAGGAGACTTGGGGGTAAAACAATGAGAATTTCACTGGGGACTTTTAAGTGAGTTCTTTGGTGAAGTGTGAGGTATGAATGAACGCTCTTCTCCATTCATCACACAGATTTCAAGAAACACCACGTTATTTATTCATGCAGGACTGAGTAAACCACTGCTAGCAAACCAAATCTGGGCTGCCGCCTTCTTATAATGACTGCAATTTTACTGGAACCCAGTCACACGCCCCTGTTTATATACCGTCTGTGGCCACTTTTGTGTTCCAACAACAGAGTTGAGTAGCTGCAACAGCGATCACATCGCTGCCCGCCAAGTCGGAAGCGTTTACTCTCTGGCCCTTTCCAGAAAAGAGGTCGCCAACCCCTGTGCCACTGAATGGGGGCCGTGTCGGGGTCGGAGAAGGGTTTCAGTGAAGGGCTGGGTACCGACCAGGTCGACGTGGGAGCGGCGGGAGAATCTTGGAGATTCTCCTGGCTTAGCCGCCAAGTATTTGAAGGCGTACCAGGTAGTTTCCGCAGGTAAAGAGGAATTATTGAGCCTCTTTTGACAAATTCTTCTTTCTTTTTGCTACGATACTCGGCTGTACACAGTGATTTCCACTGACATCGTCCTTCCCTCCTAAACTACGGGATACCCATGTGAAGGGACGTGAAACATCACATGGTCATGAAGAATGCAAAACAGCCAGGCCAACTAAGCAATTAAAAAATCAATTTCTTCAACTCATTCATCGATTCAAGAGCGAACACAAATATATGCTCTTTGACCAACTACATAGCTCTATGAAATAAAAACATCGACTCCCTGATTCACATTGGTTTCATGTGACCTTGGAGGTTTGAGCCTGTTTGCTGGGGGCCTGATCATGCTTACATAAGCTAACAGCAAGTAGTGACGTTTAAGAAAGGCCCCATGGGCCAGCAGGAACACTCCAGCACTGGGGTCAAACGGGACAGGGTTTGGATCTGCAAAGTGTACTAGTTTTGTGACTTGGAGAAAGTGACTTCCTCTCTCTGAGTCTCCCAATTTGGTTTGCTCTATCAAATGAAGCAGTGTACTGAAAACCTCGACTTGGTGTCAGAATATATTGTGTTCCTTTCTTTACCTCCTACGTGTAGGGCCAAGAGACCAAACTTTGAACAACGGTGCTATAGGCTGAATTGTGTACCACCGCGCCCCTCCCGCCAAAAATTCACATGTTGAAATTCTTACCTCCAGTATGATGGTACTTGGAACTTGGGACATTGGAGAGGTAAGTGGGTTTAGATAAAGTCTGAGAGTAGGGGATCATGAGGGAATTCGTGCCCTTATAGGAAGAGGCACTGGAGAGGCGGTACTTTTCACATGTGCACAAGAGAAGAAATCAGAGAATGAAACTCGTGTATTGGCTAAGGATTTAACGGATTGAGAGGGTTATGTGGGCCTGGGTTTTTCTTTTTAATAGATTTGAGTTTCCAGGGCAGTTTGAGGTCCATGGATAGTGACCGCGCGTCTCCAGATACACCCTCTGCCCCGACATCCGCACGGCCCCCATCATCAACATCGCCCGCCAGAGTGGCGCGTTCGTTACAACTGATGAACCTGCGGTGACACATCATTGTCGCCCAAGGTCCACTGTTTACATTAGGGTTCATTCTTGCCGTTGTACACGGGGTGAATTTGAACTAATGTATAATGACACGCATCCACCATTATACCACACAGAGTAGATCCAGTGCCCTCAAAAATCCTCTTGTGTTCTGCCTCGTCATCCCTCTGGGCCATGATTTTGCGGGGGAGTTTAGGGATTGTAATTTGGAAACAAAATGACAGAATGTCTGATTCAAGGCCAAAGTTCCGAATAACTATGTGCTGCTGTTTTGTCAATAAACACTATTCTGTTCAGTAGCCAGCTCAGGGGATTTCAGGTGTATTCGTTCGAATCTGAAAAAGCTTTGTTTAGATTTTTTGGACTTTGCTCCTTTGCCCCCTTTTTATCAGGGACTAGACATAATACTGATGCCTGGTCATGATGGAGGGTGACTGAGATATGCCTAAAACTTACCACAAAATACCGATAATTTATCAGTTAATGAGTGGAAAGCTATTTTTCATTCATATCTAATGGTTCATGTAAATTACACAGAAATTTGCTCTTGTATTTTTTATACGTTAATTTTTTTAAGTTTATTTATTTATTTTGAGAGAGACAGGCAGCACAAGCAGGGGAGGGGCAGAGAGAGAGAGAGACAGAGAGAGACAGAGAGAGAGGGAGAGAGGGAGAGAGAGAGAGAGAGAATCCCAAACAGGCTCTCCATTGCCAGTGCACAGCCAGACGCGGGGCTCAAACTCACGAAACTATGAGATCATGACCTGAGCCGAAACCAAGAGTTGGATGCTCAACTGAATAAGCCACCCAGGTATCCTGCAATTTGCGCTGGCATTAAAAGAAGTTGTGTGAAATGCAGGAGGGTTGGATATTAGAATGTGGTTTCTCCATTTTGCTCCTACTGTGCACTGAAATGAAATTTTGCTTATTTGCTTCTTCAATATAGCACGCAAAGTGGAAGAAAAGGCCATCAACATTGTCAGCCTTCAGGAGAGCTGAAAGTTTCCCTGAAAAGGCTACAAAACTGATCACAGCTACACCCACTGATTGTAAACTCCAAGAAGACAGGATCTATTCCCAGTCTGGAGAAGCGCTTGAAGAGAAAGGCTGATCAATCAGTATTTGTAGATGAAGGAATGGGTAATGAAAGAAAGCACATGCATTTGTTTGGAAAGAGACATTTTTTTAATGTTTAGTTTTGAGAGATAGAGACAGAGAGTAAGTAGAGGAAGGGCAGACAGGCAGACACAGAATCTGAAGCAGGCTCCAGGCTCTGGGCTGTCAGCACAGAGCCTGACACAGGGCTCAAGCTCACGGACCACGAGATCATGACCTAGCCAAAGTCGGGGGCTTAACCGAATGAGCCACCCAAGCACCCCATTCTTTCTGGGTTTTTTTTGTTTTTTAATAAAAGGGATCAAATGCACTAATTCATGCCTCTCACATTGCAGGAAGCTTCCTTTTAGTAACTTGTCATATAGACTGTTGCATAAAAATAATACAAGAAAGAACGCAACATTAAAACATTTTTATCCACTGAAAACATATCTAGGAAACTGAGCTGGGTTGGCCTCACGGGCCATCTTGCAACTGACAAAAGTTTTGAACAAGAAGTCCCATGCTTGTATTTTGTGTTGGGCCCAACAAATTACGTAGCTAGTCACAGAACTGAGTTCATATGTTACACGCTAACTTAATGGAACAGAGTTTAGAGGAGGTAAAAGAATGTAAATAAAAATAAAAGTTTTCAGTTGTGTAATGGGTTAAGATTGCAGTACCTACGTAAGATTGCTCTAGATACTCTAGAAGTCTCTAGAAATGGGCAAACTGTCCCACAGAATAGGAGAAAGGAAACCAAATCTGACAAAACTTAGGTATCATAGTACGACACGACGTCTTGCTTGGCACCAATTTTCTCCTTATTTCCTAACCTTCTTCACTTAGACTTATAATTTAAAAGACAGAAAAGTAAAAGGAATTTCAAGAGGTGGCTTTGGCTGTAGATCCGCCTAATGTCTCACGAAAATGTGCTCATGAATACGCACATGTAATAATAACTAAAAAATAGCTTAAAATAAAGACAAAACAACAGGTTACTGACAAAACCTAGGAGGAATTTCTCACAATGCTATAGTTTATAGGCCGGATAAAGAAAAAAAAAAATCCCTTACTCACGCTTTGGGTCGTTAGACGGCAACCTAGACAGAAGGTAGGAAGACGTTTGACTCCTCGTCCACTCTAGTCTGATGCCGGAGAGATCCAGGAGCTGTACCGATGAGAAAACCAAATGATGAGTTCAAAATGGGACTTGGTAAGGAGGGTCTGTAAAATTACTCCGCGACACCAGCTGTGTTAGCAAAGTTACGAAAATGAAGTTACGAAAATGAAGTTATGAAAATGAAGGCATCCAACCCCATTGCTAGGTCGGATCAAAGAGCCACTTTAGAGTACCTGACAGCACCGTCAGAGTCTACAGAACCAACCGGAAATGTGGCAACAGGTAGCTTGTATTTTTTGTCATGGTTGTCTCCGTCACCATCACGATCTCACATGGGGCTGCGTTTCACGACGGCTTCAGAATGTGGGGCTTTACACAGGTCTTGTGATATGTCCCTAACCTCCCAGCTGTCCTGACTCAATCTGAGCTTGAGTTTCCTCTTCTTTTTTTTTTTTTTTAATTTTTTTTCAACGTTTTTATTTATTTTTGGGACAGAGAGAGACAGAGCATGAACGGGGGAGGGGCAGAGAGAGAGGGAGACACAGAATCGGAAACAGTCTCCAGGCTCCGAGCCATCAGCCCAGAGCCCGATGCCGGGCTCGAACTCACAGACCGCGAGATCGTGACCTGGCTGAAGTCGGACGCTTAACCAACTGCGCCACCCAGGCGCCCCTAGTTTCCTATTCTATAAAATAAGGATACAGCACCGGGCACACGGGTTTCCTACAAGGATTATAATTTATAAAATGTAAGTAGGTAGGTTCATGTGTAAACTTTCAGGAAGAAGAGTGGGTGCTCCTAAGTCACCAATTTCCTTCCCGATCTACCTTTTCTAAAGCGCCATGTCTCGTAGGGCTTTCCCTGGCATAGCAGTTTATCTCCTAGAAATGTTTGTGCTACAATTAAAGCCAATATTGCTAATTTTAATACTTAGCAACTGTATACAGGCTCTAAGTTTTGATCAATGTAATTTCCCATTTGAACTAATTTTCCTCACAAATTAGACCTGAAGTATTCTTGTATAAGAAGGCAGTTTGCAGGGCGCCTGGGCGGCTCAGTCCAGTAAGCATCCGACTTCTGCTCAGGTCATGATCTCACAGTCGGTGAGTTCGAGCCCCGCGTCGGGCTCGTGCTGACGGCTCAGAGCCTGGAGCCTGTTTCAGATTCTGCGTCTCCCTCTCTCTATGCCCTTCCCCTGCTCATGCTCTGTCTCTCTCTCTCTCTCTCTCTCTCTGTCAAAAATAAATAAACATTAAAAAAAATTTAAAAAGGCAGTTTGTCCTGGGTTGTTGCCGGCATGGGCTCAGCAGTCAGACTCCTTTGCTCCGGCATCCCCACTCTGCCACTTTTTCACGCTGTGATACTGAATACAATTCCAGTGCGAATTCCAACATGTTTTCCCCCCCGCACCGAAGCACTTCTCCAACACCGATTGGGTGTCCTACAATTCACCTCAACTCTGACACGATCTCCCTTGAGGCAGCATCAGATCCCACAACTTAAGGGCTCAGTCCTACAAGACTCCCCCCACCCAGCTCCAACTTCACCTGCCTAGCCCAAATTCAGGTTTTCACCTGTGCTTCTGAGTGATCGGCTGTATATCGGGGGTTCCAACAACTCCCCCGTTGGTTTTGATGAATTTGCTACAGTGGCTCACAGAACTCAGGAAACATTTTACCTACGGGATGCCCAATGTGTTAGAAAAGAATGTAACTCAGGGACAGCCGGACGGAACAGAGGCGCAGGGCAAGGCATGGGGAAAGGATGTGGAGCTGCCGTGCTGTCTCCGGGTGCCCCAATCTCCCCCACATCTCCCATGTTCACCAACCTAAAAGGGCCTAAGCCCCATCCTCTTGGGTGTTTATGGAGGTTTTGTCACACAGGTGTGGTTGATTAAATCATTGGTCATTGGCCATGGATTCAAACCTGCGACCCCTCTCCCTTCCCCAGAGCCTGGGGGTGGGTGGGGGTGTTGGGGCTGAGAGTGCCAATCTTCCAACCACACGGTTGGTTACCTTGGTCCCCAGCCCCCATCCTTAGGTGCCTTCCAAACGTCACCCATTAACATAAACTCACTTCTTATTGCCCTTATCACCTAGGAAATCCCAAGGGTTTGGGGAACGCTGGGCTAGAAATGGGGACAAAGACCACATATATCTTTGTTATAAGTCGCATTATCACACGGGCAAGTCACTTAAGCTTCCTGCACCTGTAAGGATAGTGGTCTTACCGTCTTCACAGGTTCAACTATAAGGTTATATGAGCTAATAAATGAACACTCTTCAGAGCAATTTCTGGTGGAGAATAAGCACCCAGTAGACCTTAGCTATTATTTTCTATTGTAGTTACTTGTGGAGAAAACCCAAGCACAAAAGTTTCATCTTCCTATGGACTATCTCTGTTCCTCATACATCAGCAAATTTGCTAGTCATTGAAAACACATAGTGTCAAGGCGGAACTGTCAGTCTGTGTCATTTAAGGATAGTTTAATAAATACATTTACAAGCAAAGCATAGGAAAACCACACAGGACACAGGGGATCCCCAGGGCTAGTAACTGCTGAATGCTGTTATTACCTCTAAGCCTTGAGGTGCGAGGGGAGGGAACTGCTCCTGAAACACTGAATCAGAGGTGGTCTTGTGGGGAGGGAAGGATGATAACAGCTCTAGCCTTTGATGGAGGAAAGGGGCCAAGATCAGGTGGCCAGGCAGACAGGGAGCCGGGGGACTAAATTCTCTGCCCTCCCTTCCTGTCGCTCTCTTTTTTTTTAATGTTTATTTATTTTTGAGAGAGAGAGAAAGCCGAGTGTGAGCAGGGGCGGGGAGGGGCAGAGAGAGAGAGAGGGAGACACAGAACTGGAAGCAGGCTCCAGGCTCTGAGCTGTCAGCCCAGAGCCCCATGCGGGGCTCGAACCCGCAAACCGTGAAATCATGACCTGAGCCAAAGTCGGACGCTCAACTGACTGAGCCACCCAGGCGCCCCTCTCCTTCCTGTCTCTTGCCACTACTCCCTGGTGGCTAGTCTGAAGCCGAAACTAGCAGAGAGCAAAGCCCACTGATGGAGTTCATCTGGGCAGCCTCCTGGAGGCTGGAGAAAGGAGAAGAGTGGGAACCCTGGGGGAACGGGAGATGCCCAGTTTAATAATCATGTTAATTCTTGAATGTAAAAGTCTGGCAGTTTCATAAAGTTCTATCGGATTCTTTAGCAATGAACATATTTGCTTTTTGCAGAAAAAAAATCTTTCCAGATAAGGCCACTATCTATTGAAATGTGTGACATTTCTAGGAGCACTCCTGTAAGACTGGTGTTAACTTTATGACTTATACTGGGGTCAATGAGTCTCTTAAATGGAGAAGTTAGGTTTCCCGGGAAAAATACCATTTTATTTATTTTCTAATTTTTTTAATGTTTATTTTTATTTTGGGGGGTGGAAGGGTAGAGAGACAGGGAGACACAGAATCCGAAGCGGGCTCCAGGCTCCGAGCCATCAGCACAGAGCCCGATGCAGGGCTCAAACTCACGAACTGTAAGATCATGACCTGAGCCGAAGTCGGACGCTTAACCGACTGAGCCACTCAGGTGCCCCCCCCCCCAAAATACTATTTTAAACCAAAGCGAATCTCGTCCTTCTCTGCTCTTGGCCACGAGAGGGATAAGGTTTTGATAAGCTTCGTTGGGCTCAGTCCAGTCCATCTCCAAAAGCATACACTCTGTGTGTATGTCTTATTGACCAGTGAATCAGTTGCATCCTCTATATAAACGAAAACCCGTGAAACAGGCAAAAAAGACAGATGTAAAACGTGATCCTTGAAGACGCTAGTGTGCTTCTAACGTCATCTATACCAAAGGGCCCCTGTTCTTTATCGTGTCTTGTTCACATGTTCACAAAGACATCCCACATCGCTTCTCAAATGCATTCTTTTGAACTGCAAAGCCTCGATTATCATTTCAAAACGCCGCCTCCTCTCCTTTAGCAGGTTTTGGCACGATCTCAGTTCCCATTAGGGATGCCTTGATAGACCCCTCTCTGTCCGCGGCTAACAAAGATGGTTAATGCGGGTTCTTGACCGAGTTCACTGCCAACCCTCTTTCCTGCCATGGTCTCCTTACTTCTTGCAATTGGACCAGCAGGGAGCAAGATGGTGTCTCGGTTTTTGTTTTTGTTTTTATTACGCAACTTTCTTTGGCTCTCTAGAGTTCGGCTTGCACATTTACTAAGAAAATTTGCTCGCACTCACTCACTCACTCTCGTACCCATCTCCAGCACTGCTCCGTTGTTTTTTTAAACTCTTTGGAATTAATTAAAAAGATGATTCGGTTTCCATTTCTTCATATCTCTGACACAGTAATAGAACCCAGAACCTGGAAAACTCCAAAAAGTACATAAATCCCTCCTCTGCTTCCACTGAAAACTACTTCCCAGGTTTTCTTTATCTGGAGGATTATTGTGGTTGTTTTTATTCCAGGCTGTTGGGAGTTTAATGTTAAGTGCTTCATTAATAATGCTTTGTGCTTTAGAAATATTTCAAACAGATAAATCCTGACAGAGAGCAGAACTTCCTCATTTTATTTTTTGTGCTTAACATCAAGGGAACAGCTTAAAAACAGTTTTGTTTGGACTGCAAGATACAGAAAAGCAGTAATTTACAAACCACAGCCACAGAGACAGAATTAATTAGTGGAAGGAATAACAGTGGCTTTACAATTTAAAAAATAAACATTTGCATCCATCAGTAATAGAAGGAAAAAGATCGCTATATTGAAAGAAGAGGAAAAAAGAAAAACTCCATACATTTTCCTGGAGTGATAGGGCAAACTCATGGGTGCACTAACAATAGAATTTGTACAGGAAACAATTAAAATAGGAAATTTCTAGTTTTGCTTTCTTCATTTGAAAGGAATCTGTGACTTTCATTTTGGCAATATTCGCAGTAATTCAACTGCCATTACAAAATAACCTTGAGGAGTTTTCTCTTCGGTCTGGTACTCGGCAAGGGTATTATTCTAACTAAGTCCCGTACAAGGGGAAATGGCGAGTCTTTTCCAATACTGGCAACAGTCCCCGTCCTAAACCTGTCTCCTCCCCAGTACATGCAAAGCACCGGATGCCCACTTGAATCTGGGAGGGAGCTTAAATGGCATGCGATCGACCTTGTTCCAAATTAAAAAAAAAAAGGATCTCTGCCCGATCCCTGAGAGATGGCCACACGGTATCTGCTTGAATACTTGCGACGAGGGGGGCTCATTCTTTCCCATGAGTCCCATTTCGCCTGTGTCTCATCTCTAGGCTCTCAGTGAGCACGCACCTGCCCCCCTATAACTTTCCAGCAACTGGCTCGAGCAAGCTGCTGAAATATTACAGTTGATTGTTTCCTTCTAGATGACATACTTCTTCCGATTTTGAAGCCCACTATCAGGTTTCTCTACACTGCTTTGCTTGAGGATAAATATCTGTACCTCTGCCAACCTTTCTTCATGTAAAGCGATTTCCCAGTCGCTCACCGCCCTGGCTGCTCTACTTGAGCTGTTTTCTAATTTGTGAAGGTGCTTTAGACGGAGCATCTAGACAGGCATGAAAGGTATGGGTCACGCTCTTACCAGGACTATTAGGCTCCATGATAACGATACTACATACCTATCCGTGTAGACTAAACATTGCATTTTTATGTTTTTTACTGGACGTATTATGCTGTGGGCTCTAACCGAACTTGAAATTCTCTAAACCTAACATCTTTTTCAAATGACTGGAGGCCAAAGGGGGCCTTTCATCCCAAACTTCAAAATGAAATTTTTGGTGTCTCCGTGCAGAACTTACTAGTCGTCCGCTAAAAATATGATGGTGATTCCAGCTCAATAGTTTGGATTTTAATTATACTATTCATTGGATTCACTTCAAACGTCATGGCATTTGGAAATTTGGAAAACGTGCCTTTCATATCCCTTTGATATGGAAAGCACATCACTAGAGACTTTACCCCGCTACAGACGAATATGTTGGTCATACGTCAATAGCAGTTTGGAAGATTCTGGAAGTCCGTTCTGACAACCAACAAGAAAGAAAAATCATCAGTATTCAGCTATTCAAGTGTTACTTCTGGACGCCCGTGATGTGGCAAAAACTGTGCCGGGTCTGGCCGACTACTGTGGGAACAGACCTCAATGCGTTCACGCTCTACCTGTGCCCTTGTGTATTCTGAACGTGAGCTTAGCTAATCGATTTCCTTTGGCAGGTGGACGAGCAGAAAATGTGGCGCAAGCGGAAGCTTCGAAAACATCTGTGCATTAGGGCTTGTTCTCTCTCGTTGGTCCTGGAAAACCTGAATGTCCAGCACGTGGACGAGCCCGCACTACACCGCCAGACATATATGCCCTGTCAGGTGCCAGGCAGGTGAGTGTGGCCATCCCAGACCAACCGGTCCCTAGCAAACTTCCCCGGGCGACAGTAACTGTGGGAATGAGCTCAGAGACTGGCAGACGAATGCCCAGCCGAGCCCAGCCCCACCTTTCCAACCATGGAGTCATCAGCTAATAATGGACTGTTGCTATAACCCATTCAGTTCTGGAGAGGCTTTTTTTTTTTTAATGTTCACTTCTTTATTTTGACAGAGAGTGAGCGTGAGTAGGGGAGGGGCAGAGAGAGAGGGAGAGGGAGAACCCCAAGCAGGCTCAGCGCTGCAAGCACACAGCCCGATGTGGACCTTGAACTCATGAACTGTGAGATCAGGACCTGAGCCGAAACCGAGAGTCTGATTCTTAACTGAATGAGCCACCCGGGTGCCCCGAGACAAAATTACAAAAAAAAAAAAAAGATTTTATTTTATTAATGTTTATTATTTATTTTTGACAGAGAGAGAGAGAGAGAGACAGAGAGAAAGAGAACGCACCAGCAGGAAAGGGGCAGAGACAGAGGGAGACACAGAATCCGAAGCAGGCTCCAGGCTCTGAGCTGTCAGCACAGAGCCTGACGCGGGCCTCGAACTCACCAGCCGTGAGTTCGACCTGAGCCGAACTCAGACACTTAACCAACTGAGCCACCCAGGCACCCCAAAAAGATTTGAAGTAATCTCTGTACCCAATGTGGGGCTCGAACTCACAACCCTGAGATCAAGAGTCACATGCTCTACGCACTGAGCCAGCCAGGTGCCCTTGGGCCAAACTGTTGAGAGGTATCTGTGTTTCTACCCACCCAGGATGGGTGCTTCTGTACCAGGAAAAGAGGAAGATGGTCCCCGAACCCAGGATGCAGAGTGGCACCAAGCCCGTGTGAAGCCAACTCAGATGACCCAGCCCGGAGCCGAACCTCACACGTGTAAGCGAGGGGAAATGACGGTCGTTTCAGCTCACTGGATTTCAGGGTGCTACGGTATGCTGCATTTGTATGGCACTATCTAACTGATAAAGCGGAGACATTTCAAGACATTGCTAAACCAACAGTATTCTTTGGAGAAACAAAGTCATATATTATAGGAAATTACTCCTTCATCCCCATCACCTATTTAACCACCCTCCCCCCCCCGTAACCATCAGTGTGCTCTCTGTAGTTCAGAATCTGTTTCTTGATTCGTTTCTGTTGTTTCCTTTGTTTTTTTCTTAAATTTCACATATGAGTGACATCATATGGGATGTGTCTTTCCCTGACTTGTTTCGCTTAGCATTATACTCTCTAGCTCCATCCACGTCGCGGCAAATGGTAAGATTTGCTTCTTTTTATGGCTGAGTAATATTCCATCGTGTACATACGCCACATCTTTATCCATTCAGTGATCGATGACCATTTGGGCTCCTTCCAAGTGAATTTTATCTACTAGTAAGTTTTTACCTTCGGACACACTAAAATGATAGGTACTCAAATAGTACTTAGACTAAAATCAGGGTCGTAGCAACATCTGGGAACTGACAGTTTTAATTCTGCAGTTGCCATAGGACTAAAGCTCATTTGGTCCCGCTTCTGGAAATCACGGTTGCTACTGTCACTGTCACTCAAGGCTGTTCCTGGGCACCTTCGGTACCAGCTGACTTGTCCTCTTGTGCCTTTACTACGCCAAGGTGGGAAGTGATGATTAACGTGTTAATAGCGGATGTCAACACGATTTCCATTAGAGATATTTCCACGCACTAGGGATTTTCTTAAACATCAAAGGACTTCAGTACTCAAAGGAGTTATGCTATAATAATAGGCTGGAATTTAAGAAACAAAACAAACAAGCAAAGGGGATAAAAAAGACAAATCACAAAACAGACTTTTTTTTGAGAGAGAGAAAGAGAGAGGGCGCAAGCGAATGAGGGGCAGCAAGAGAGAGAATCCCACGAAGGGCACAGAGAGAAGTGGAGCTCACCAAAAGCAGGACACGAGCTCACCCACTGTGGGACTCGAACTCATGAACCATGAGATCATGATCTGAACCAAAGTCAGACTCTTAGTGACCGAGCCACCCAGGGAACCTGAGAAACAGACTCTTAATTACAGAGAACTGAGGGTTCCCAGAGGGGAGATCTGGGCAGGGATGGGTGAAATAGGTGATGGGGATTAAGGAGGGCACCTGTCGTGATGAGCACCGGACAATGTATGGAAGGAAGTGTTGCATCATTATAGCCCCACATCGGGTATAGAGATTACTATACCCGAAACTGGTATAATACATACAAGTTTTACATATTAATAAACTAATACAACATAACATTGTGTGTTAACTAACTGGAACGAAAATAAAAACTTAAACAACATAATGGTCTGGCATGAAGAGTGGCTTAGATTTTGGGACGGACCATATTCTTGCTAGGCCAGTCACAAAAACCGAATATTCCAATAAAACCTATTTTTAACACGGGCCCTGCTGGTATCCCAGAGCCAGTAAGGGAGCGATTTTGTTCTAAATTTCGAATTCGCCAACGTCCGATATTTTAGTAAATCACAAGAAAAATGATTTCCTAGATGTTAGAGCAAAGCAAGCTTCCCGTAAAGGTTTTTTTTTTATTTGGTTACTCCTTAGTTTCTATACTTGATCTTGGGAACTGGCACATCAATGTATAAAAGAGATCAGCCTTGGCCCTTACAAAGCTTATGTTGTAACAGGAAGTCCTCAAAATACTGAATCACTTTCGAACGGACTTGGCGTTTTCTCCCTCCTGCGGTGAGCTCAAATGCTTGATATACCTCATTAACTTTATCACAATTAATTCTTGGCTTCTTTCTTTTGTAACAATTTCGAAACCAGTTTGGATGACGTGTATTTATTTCCTGCCCTGAGGGTATAATTCTGGCGGACTTCTCATTTGCCCTTTCCTGAGCAGTTAAAAACAATTTTTTTTTTAAGTTGCATTGTGAAGGTGTCTGATCAATTCTTTCATTTGCATTAATATGACCATGCCCTCCAGGGAAACATGAGGAATAGAAAGAGGAAAAGGGCTACTGATTTGCAGAAGTACACGCTTGAAAGTGAAAACTACAAAACAGGAAGTTCAGCTTGCCATGTATATAACATGCAAACACTGACCACAAATAATTATTTTTAAATACCGATCTGCATTATGGGTCCTGGAAAACGAAGTTACGAAAGGAGCTATGCTGAGAGCTGCTAGTGGATAATAAATGGCAAATATCTGCAGAGGCCAGATGTGTCATTTACAAACAAGTTGACAAGCTGGACTTTAAGGCTGTGTCACTTGGAGCAAGTTACTTCAGCGCTCTGGGTCTAAGTTTCCTTATCCGTAAAATGATGATAGAATAGCACCTTTCACATCGGGCTGCTGTGACGATTAACATGATTGTCTATGTAAGGTGCTTAATAAGTGTTAGTGATTCTGGAAGGGATTGAGGCTATGGTGCGGACCCAAGTTTTCATATTTGATTTCTGAACATCTTTAGAAACAGCCATCAGAAAGAGATTCCTCTGCCGGTTGTCCAGGTACAGAGCGAACCAGTGTAATAATTTTAAGATTCCTAAGGTAATGACCATTTGGGTTTCTTAATATAATTATTTCAAGAGACCCAAAGGCATTTTAAAAAAAAAACCCTAATTTCAGCATTCCACCAAATATCAGTGGCAGTCTCCTCTCTGAAGCGCACAACAACAAAAAAAGAGTGGGTTCATAGCATACGAAGGAAATCAGCCAAGTACCAAGAAGTAGATTCTAAAGGTCATGAGTCATTGGTCAGAGAAAGCAGACTCCTTTGCCTGTTTCTAGAGCAGAATGTTCTCCGAAGACATTTCCTCTTAACCTGTTCAACTATTTCCTGCCTCTTTACTGCTACAATATGCTACTTCTAACAGGACTTAGCATGGTCACCCTGATACCCAAAGCTGTCCATTAAAGAGCCCACATTCTAGAAGAGACTGTTCCTTCTTGGCCCTGACTGAAATAACCTGATGAGATTCTCCCTCTCTTTCAAAACATCACTAGCCAATCCTTACTTCTTCGAGGTTGGAACTCTAAAAGCCTCATGATCTGGAACACTCCTCTGAATGCAGAATTATGCTTACGTTAAAAAAAAAAATGTGCTGGCTACTATTAGCTATACATTTAGAAATAAAACTGTGACATCATTCTCAGAAATAAATATATCCTGGAGAAGAGCATAGTATTTGGAGTTCCATAGTTATGTGATACCATTATCAATATAAAAATAAACGCACACGCTCTTCTTTTTAAGTTTGTTTATTTATTTTGAGAGAGAAAGAGAGACCGCGAGGGCATGAGGGGGGGGGGGAGGGAGAGAGAGAGAGAGAGAGAATCCAAAGCAGGCTCTGCATTGTCAGCACAGAGCCCAAGGTGGGGCTCGAACTCACGAACTAAGAGATCATGACCTGAGATGAAACCAAGAGACAGAAGCTTAATCGACTGAGCCACCAGGTGCCCCTACAAGCTCTGTGTTAACAAGGAGGAAGTTTTAGCATTTGCTTTCTTGCTGGAAAATGAATTTTTATTGCACTTCGATCACACATTTTATCTTGGATTTATCCATTAAGAAAATATTTATGAGACTCAAAAATTTTTTTAAATCCCCATGATCATTAATCTTTAGGTATAAAAAAAGTTTTCACTCTTAGATTACGTCAGTTATTACTAGGACACAACCCAGACCCCTATAAATGCAGTGCATCATTCAATACGTAACTATTAAAGATTAAAAGTAAAAAATTATTAAAAGTGCCTCTCTTAATGAAATGACTAAGGATTTTTTCTAATTCACTTATATTTCTGATGAATGTTAATTAATTTCACAAAGAGAATTCCACATCAAGTCTGTCTCCACTTTTGCTCTTCTAGATGTAAGTACTGATCACCCTTCATGTAAATAAATAGATGGAATAGAAGGAGTTTTATTAAAGGTAACTCCTGAATTATATGCCGATATAAGGCAGTCAGATACCAGCAAGAATACATTTTAATGATCTATTAGCCGACAACTCAATTAGGTACTCTATTTTGTGAATGCAAAAAACTGGAAACCACCTGTCCTGCTAAAAGATCTGATACCAGGTCATTAGACTCACTTACTTTTCCTCTTGCAACACTAATATTTCTAATTATTTTTTTGGCACCCACATATTTTAATGCTTTGACGGGAAATGTATTTTTAAAATTTTTAAATTTTATTTATTTGGGAGAGAGAGCAGGGGCGAAGGGCAGAGGGAGAGAAGGAGAGGGAGAGGGGGAGAGGGAGGGAGGGACTGAGGGTGAGAGAGAGAGAGAGAGAGAGAGAGAGAGAGAGAGAGAGACGGAATCTTATTAAGCAGGCTCCACACTCAGCATGGAGCCCAATGTGGGGTTCGATGCCCTGATCCTGGGATAGTGACCTGAGCCGAAATCAAGGGTCGAACGTCTAACCCAGGTGCCCCAAAAATGTATTATAATAACATTTAGGACAAGGGAGAAGTAAAGTAACAGAAGTATAATTCCACAAAGGCAGACTGAAAAGGGGTTGGTATCACCATTTTAGATAAGAGTAGATATGAGAGTCCGAATCTGGAAACTGATGTTCTTAAAGTTCTTGGTGCCCACCTACCCGTTGGGAAGGCCGGGTACTCCCATTATAACCCAAACCCGGTCTGAAGACTGTTATGCAGACAGAAGGGCAGTGACAAAGCCCTTTTTAGAAAACTACACTTGGAATATGTGAATTCACACTCACTGTAATTAACGCGTTTTTTCCACTACGTTTGTAAAGTTTGAACTCGTGCTCCCTGTACACATTTCACAGGATACAGAAGTATGCAGAGGAAAAAGGAAAAACCCTTCACCTTCCCCCAACCTTCAACCCCCAGGGATATCCGCTTTCTAGTAATTTGCTATGTGACCTTTCAGGCATCTTGGGTCATTTTCCTAAATATGCAGAAGAGCATTTCATTTAACAGGGAGATCTCGTGTGAGTTTTGTTCAGGAGCCCCTAAGGGTAAGTGTGGAGCTTTGCCTTCTAGGCCACCACGCCCCTGCAGGAGTCTATCTTAGGCTGAATGGCCTAGAGACAGACCTTGAGGTGAAGATTCATGTGCGAGTGATTTATTAAGGAACTGTTCCGGGGGAAACTGATAAGGTACTGAGGGAAGCAGGGCAGGGAAGGGTAAGAAACTGAGCATAAAATACAATCTTTTTTGTTTTTGTAAACTGTGTACCTTGGAGCTATTTCCATCCTATTGCATATGTTTCTGTCTCAGACTTTTAAATAATTACACAGTTTTCTAATATTCCATGATACACAGGTGCCATAACACGTAATCCTCACTGATGTCCCTAAATAGGTACACTCCAAATTTTTGGTCTTGAATGCAATTCACAAAACATCCCTGTTTCCTTGGGTACTTAAGATTATTCTGTAGGGGCAGGAACCTCTTTGACCTTGGCCGCAGCAACTCTGTACTAGCTACACTGCTGAAGGCAAGGGAAACAAAAGCAAAAATGAACTATTGGGACTTCATCAAGATAAAATCTTCTGCACAGAGAAGGAAACAATCAACTAAACTACAAGGCAGTCTACAGAATGGGAGAAGATATTTGCAAATGACACATTTGGCAAAGTGTTAGTATCCAAAACCTATAAAGAACTTATCAAATTCAACAGACAAAAAACAACTAATCCAGTGAAGAAATGGGCAGAAGACATGAATAGACACTTTCCCGAACAAGACATCCAGATGGTTAAGGGACACATGAAAAGATGCTCAACATCACTCATCATCAGGGAAATACAAATCAAAACCACAATGAGATACCACCTCACACCTGTCAGAATGGCTAACATGAACAACACAAGAAACCACGAGGATTGGCGAGGATGTGGAGAAAACGAAACACTTGTGCACCGTTGGTGGGAATGCAAACCGATGCAGCCACTCTGGAAAACGCTAGGGAGGTTCCTCAAAAATTTAAAACACGACTATCCTACGACCCAGCAATTTCACTACTAGGTATTTATCTAAACGATACATAAATGCTGATTTGAAGGGGCACATGCACCCCTGCCTCTTTCGGGCAGGGGAAACAGGCAAGAATGGCCATTTCTGGAATCAGGATTGCTGGTTCAGATTAGAAGATTTGAAACTTCAACATATAAAAAAATTCCCTTATGAGATGGGACTGTGCTGTATTCTTTTCTAGGATCTACTGTTTATTCTTCTACCAATATCACATGATATTTTTCTTATTTATTCATTCATTCATTCATTCCATTCATTCATTCATTCATCCCTTCATTTATCTTAGAGGGAGAGACACAGTGCACATGTTGGGGAGAGGGGAAGAAGTACAGACAGAAACTTAAGCAGGCTCCACACTCACTGTGGAGCCAGACACAGGGCTTGATCCCATGACTGTGAGATCATGACCTGAGCCAAAATCAAGAGCGGGACACTCAACCAACTGAACCACCCAGGTGCCCCAATATCACATTATTTTGATCCTTTACATTATATATAATACATATACGGCAAGTTCCTATAATTTAAAAAATATCTATTTTTATTTTTGTATATTTTCTATTCCTAATGACCTTGAGAAAAATTTTTTTGGTAAACTTCAAGATTCATTAAACATTTAATGGGTACAGTGACTGGGACTGCATTGGCCGTTTAGGTTAATTTTTTTTTATTTTTATTTATTCATTTATTTACTTAGGTTAATTTTTAAAATGTTTGTTTGTTTATTAAATGTCCCTCTATTGGGGCGCCTGGGTGGCGCAGTCGGTTAAGCGTCCGACTTCAGCCAGGTCACGATCTCGCCATCCGTGAGTTCGAGCCCCGCGTCAGGCTCTGGGCTGATGGCTCGGAGCCTGGAGCCTGTTTCCGATTCTGTGTCTCCCTCTCTCTCTGACCCTCCCCCGTTCATGCTCTGTCTCTCTCTGTCTCAAAAATAAATAAACGTTGAAAAAAAAATTTAAAAAAATGTCCCTCTATTTATTTTGGGGGGGGGGGGAAGAGAGAGAGAGAGAGAATGAATGAATGAATGGATGAATGAATATGCAGGGGAGGGGCAGAGAGAGAGAGGGAGAGAAAGAATCCCAAGCAGGCTCTGCACTGTCAGCACAGAGCCCGACATAGGGCTCGATCCCACCAACCGTGAGATCATGACCTGAGCCGAAATCAAGAGTCTGACGCTTAAACAACCGATCCACCCAGGTGTCCCTAGGTTCATTTTGGAAGAAATGATCTTTTTAGAGTACTGAGCCTTACCTTCAAGCACGTGTTATCTAGATTCCTTTATTCAGAAATTCTTTCCTCTTTGTCAGTGAAATTGTATCATTTTCCCTATTTAAATCTTACACATGTTATGGCTATTGGCTGGTGTTAATATGGTCTTTTGTGTTATATTTCATAATTATTAGCAGTACATTAGAAAATTAAGGGTTTTTTCTAATTATCTTACTTTCCTGAACTCATTTTAAAATTCATAGCAATTTCTTACTACTTGATTTTCTTGTATTTTTAGGAAGAAAAAATATCCAGTGTGAATTATGGCTATCTTGCTTTTTCCCTTCCAGCATTTATGCCTCATATTTCTCTTCCGAGTTTTTTTAACTTTGGCTGCAAGTGCTAAATGAATGTTGAATCGCAGAACTGACAGAAGGCATATTTTTGTCTTGTTCTTAACTAATCAGGGAGTTTTTAATATTTTTCTTATGTTTGAAATATTTTCAAAGATTAAGGAAGTTTAGTTTAATTTTTTTTTTATTTAAAAAAATTTTTTTTAACGTTTATTTTTGAGACAGAGAGAGACAGAGCATGAACGGGGGAGGGTCAGAGAGAGAGGGAGACACAGAATCCGAAACAGGCTCCAGGCTCTGAGCGGTCAGCACAGAGCCTGACGCCGGGCTCGAACTCACGGACCGCGAGATCATGACCTGAGTCGAAGTCGGACGCTCAACCGACTGAGCCACCCAGGCGCCCCTAGTTTAGTATTTTCTAAAAACAAAAATTGTTGTTGAGTTTTATGACATTTTCAACCTCTAGTAAAGATGGTCATATGCCTTTTCTCCTTTTTTCTTTTAATGTATTATATTTCATTCTTACACTTTGTAATGTTGAATCATTTTATTATTAAAATAACAGTCTACAGTTATTTTAAAAATGTATTTGATGATGTCTTATTCATATTTTTGCATCTACATTGATAGATGAATGTATTCACTTTGTGTGTGTGTGTGTGTGAGAGAGAGAGAGAGACAATACCTGAATTTGATATGTGCCTTATACTAAACTCTTAGAATGAGTTGGGAAACTTTCCATGTATAAATATTATTGCTTTACTTTGATGAAGATATTCTTTTTTTAATTTTTTTTAACGTTTATTCGTTTTTGAAAGACAGAGTGTGGGGCTCTAACCCACGAATTGTGAGACTATGACCTGAGCTGAAGTCAGACGCTTAAATGACTGAGCCACCCAGGCGCCCCTCTGATGAAGATATTCTTAACCTCTTCCTGAAAGCCATGTTGGCTATTACTTAGGTCAGTTATAATAATCCGGTTTAGAAGGTTTTTCAGTCTACAACTGACTAAAATCCCAAATTGCCATATGAAGTGTAGGAGACAAAGGTTGCTGACTGAGGGCAAGGGAAGAGACAGATATAGAAACGTTGATAACAACAAGAAACAACCCTTCGATGTCCGTAATTTCTTGGACTTGCCAGAGGTCGCCAAAAAGAAAGATAACACCAGCAACGAATCATACTCTTGGGCTAACTGGTGTATGGGTTAGACACTCCAGCCACGGAATAACGACTAATAGCAGTTTTTAAAGATTGTACATTAATATGTACGAGTGTTCATAATTATGGCTCTGAGTCACAAGGGGACATTTTTGACATTATGCTCACTATGAGGAGGAGGACATTGAAACAAGTTTACTTCAAAATGGTGAAAATTTAACCAAAAATGTGGTGTTTGCAGAGCAGGTGAATCTTAGCTTATTACGTTTAAATGTTATCCTCTATCAGCAGCGCTCTCAAGCTGAGCTGCACGTTAGAATTTATTTCAGAAAACAGCCATGTCCAGGTCTCACGCTGAGATTCTGATCTAATGGGTCGTAGATGAGGGCAGGGCATCCGTGTGTTTAAAAAGCTTCCCAGGTGGGGCGCCTGGGTGGCTCAGTCAATTGAGCGACCAACTCTGGATTTCGGTTCAGGCCCTCTCTGTCTCCCTCCCTCCCTCCCTCTCTCTCTCTCAAAATAAATAAATAAACATAAAAAAATAGTGGTTGTTGCTGCCTGATGAAATCTGCTTTTAGGCAGAGAAGAACCACAATAGACTTATAAACAAAAACAAAGGCTTTCCAGGTGATTCTAATGTGGACCCGAGGCTGGAAAACAATGACATTGAAATAGACAATTGGTTCTTGACAAGGGGCAGTTTTGTCCCCCCCCCCCCCACGCCCCCCACCCCCGCCCCGGGATATTGGCCATGTTTGGGGACATTTCTGGTTGTCACAGCTAGGGGGAGAGGGCTTCTGTTATTCAGTGGGTAGAGACAAGGAATGTTATACAACACTACATGCACAGGCCAGAGCCCCAAACTAAGGAATGTTCTGGTCCAAGATATCAATAGGGCTACAGTTGAAAACTCTGGCATAGGCCTATCTCACCCTTGCCTTCCACGTACGATTTATCACCAGTTTTGCTGATTCCAGACTAATCACTGATCACATCAGACCGCCTTTTCTCTATCTCTCTGCCACCATTTTAATTCAGACCAGCATCCCCTTGCGCTTTGATAGCTGTAGCAGTCTGATCTCCCTCCGTCCAGTCTTCCTGTGCTCGGTTACATTCCCAATTCCACGGGCAGAGCGATCATTCTAAAACACAAACCTCGATATAATCCCTTACTGAAATCCCTTCAATGGCTTTGGGTTCAGAACCTCGTCTTCCACCAGTTTTTTTTTTTTTTTCTCTCTCGAATGCTAAACTCCAGACACAACCAAATGATTCTAATCCCTTCGAGATATTTTTCCCCTCTTGAACAGGTGCTCTTTCTGCTACCTGGAATGCCACTGTTTTCTCCAGACCAGCTAATCCGTTTGTCTACTTTGGGTTTTGGATTTAGAGGCTACCTCTAAATATACAGCTATATTTTAATTGAGACGGCTAAGTCTGAAACTTCAGACATCTTGCCGGGGCAGCCTTGACTACAACTTATCTCGTTACAGAGCATATATTTTAAAGTGCTGTAAAGCATGCTGATACATACATAAATACATGCACAAGATCACAAAGTAAATTTTCTATTCGCGGTCGACACGCAAACTTTGGTGTATATATTTTTTTCCTATTTCTACGATTCTAGAAGTGATTAATTAGCGCCCGAGCTATAAAGCTTCTATTTTCCTTGTCAATGACAATCTCAAGGCCTCTGAGCTGCCTCTAGCTTGACCTTGGTTTAAAAGCACAAAGAATAGCAACCTTGAAACTGGCATCAACAAGATTCATTCTACAGAAACCAGATGCAGCACAATGGGGAAAAAAAAACCCCACAGTTAATTTGAAGTTTTTACAGAAATTGCCCTCGATATTTCTTCTTAAAGACTTTTAAGTGCAAGCGTCCTTCATCTCACAAAGGGAAACACTGCCACTCTGGCACTCAACACTGGCCAAAACAGTCGTTTGGGGACCCCTCTGCATTGTTCCCTTTGACAGACACAGGGCAACAGGGGGCCCGCACAGCCCGGCGAGAACACAGCAGGAGGCCACCAGTTAGCGGTGAGGCTTTCGCTGAGCAGGTCCCGGCTCTGATGGGAGGCTGAAAAGCGTCTCATTAACATTTGAACAAGAAGGTTACAAAGCTGTAACAGAATCAAACAGTTCACATGGAGAGGCATAGAGTAGTTTCTACTCGAGGGGAGTTGTCTTCCATGGTCTTAACACCGGTGTTCATTTGGAGGCGCAGGGCCTTGGCTGTCCTTGGCGCACAGAATTAAATGGCTCATCGTCTCTCCCTCGTGAGGCGCGAATACCCACCTTAATGACGGAAGCTGTCTAGTCAAGAGGGGTGTAAGGGCAGTGGATGAAGACTGAGCTAGGAATTCGCTCTTAGCTGTTATTCTGGTGTGTTTTTTTTTTTTTTTCCGGGTCTTTATTGCCTAGCTAGCTATCTCCCGCAAATTAGATCACACTGATTAAATCGTCATTCAGGTGTCATTATAGGTTCTGCTCTGAGCAGCTTACAAACTAACCCAAAAGGAGGGTACTTGTGAGGATGAGCACTGGGTGTTGTTCGGAAGTGATGAGTCACTGGGTTCTACTCCTGAAGCCAATACTGCGCTGTAGGTTATCTAACTGGAATGTAAACACGAATTTGGGGAGAAAAAAGCCAAACTAACCCAAAAGGTCTACTTACCAAATTATGAATATATAAACTCGCCTCTCCTCTCCTGCATTCCTACTGCTTCTTTGCAAGCACATAACATTATTCCTATCTAGGGGCGCCGGGGTGACTCAGTTAAGCGTCCGACTTCGGCTCAGGTCATGATCTCGTGGTTTGTCACTTACCAGCCCCGAGTCGGGCTCTGTGCCGACAGCTCGGAGCCCGCTTCGGATTCTGTGTCTCCCTCTCTCTCTGCCCCTCCCCCGCTCGTGCTCTGTCTCTCTCTCTCAAAAAGAAGCACTAAGAAATATTTCAAAAATTATCCACATCGAAAGATCCACATCAGAGTCATATTCAAAATCCGGACAACACACGTGGGGTAGGGTCTAAAGCGCCGAAGATGAGTTTCCAAGGCGAAAGACGTTAACAGGGAGCCTTTCTTTTTTCCTTAGTGAAGTGGCAGGCTGGTAAATTTTTAACAACTGGCTCCCTGAAAAGAAATAAAGCCCAGATCCTTAGCATTTGCAGAATCTGCGGTGTAAATGTTCCCACCGTGGCCCGTTCCAAGCTCCTGATGAGCCGGCACCGGAGGCTGGGCTTTGGAGCTGCGGGGAAGACGCTTTCTTACTGCCTGCCATCTGTCTCTTCCTTCCACCCCAACACCCGGTTCAGACCTTTCTTACTGCCAGCCTAAAACGTTATCTTATGAGAACATCACGATCCCGGGGCCCTTTCAGTGATGAATCCAAATCACGGGGGCTCTCCACGACCAGTTAGTTACCCGAGCGCGGCACTGTGGGCTCACAGAAATATAACACGTGGTCACGGCCCCCACGCTGCTTACAAGCGGGCCAGGGAGACAAACGCCCGTTCTGAACATCCAAAGCTGCATGAGACACACATGTAAGGAGTAGCTAGCTCTAATACAAAGTGCTCCGGGATCTCAGAGGAGGCAGGTGTGAGGCTGGTAACGGGTGTGTTAAGAGTTAAAAAAAAAAAAAAAAAAAAAGGTGTGGGAAAGTTTTCCAGGGTGGAGGTCAGTGCCTGTTTGTTTGGACCTCCAGCTTCTAATCAATCCACTTCCCGTTCTGGGAGACTTTTCTGCCTTACTAATGGGAAGTGGGGCCTTATGTCTCAGTATAAATGCTGTCACGCCAGATATTTGATTTCCCAGCAGGCCCTATGGCCAGGATAGGGACAGGTGGCCTCAGCTCAACGAAGGAGGCGCATCCACCCCAAGGGTGAACTCTGGGACAGGTGCACAAGAGCGGGCATTTCTTAAGACTGTACTTTGCAGATGGTACGGCAGGGATCCTATGTCCCGGTGTGTTCCAGGGGTGACAGTGGGAGTTCTGAATCCACTTTTTAACAGCACGCAGGCTCCTCTCATTAGACTTATGGGATGTGACGTGGCCATGCATGGCTCCCACAGAGCCTCCGTTTTCCCGTCCCGGCCTACTGACTTTCCCAGTTATTCTATTTTGCTAAGCCAGCCTGAGCTAGTCCCGTCCCTATCTGGGGGCGGAGAGGCTGCTTTTAAAAATTTTTTTTTTCAACGTTTATTTATTTTTGGGACAGAGAGAGACAGAGCATGAACGGGGGAGGGGCAGAGAGAGGGAGACACAGAATCGGAAACAGGCTCCAGGCTCTGAGCCATCAGCCCAGAGCCTGATGCGGGGCTCCAACTACCGGACCACGAGATCGTGACCTGGCTGAAGTCGGACGCTTAACCGACTGCGCCACCCAGGCGCCCCGGAGAGGCTGCTTTTAAAGGCAAAGGAGTCACGTCGCCTAATTGCTCCAAATGGTTCAATAGCTGAACAAATGCTGAAGGAGAAATCCGAACTTCTGTCGTCTCCCCTGCTGGTCCCCTTTTAACAGCGCTCAGCTCATCTTCCACACACTGAGCTGTGCTTCGGAAGGCCCACCTCTCCACTCTTTCAGTCCCTCCGCTCCAGAATGCTGCCCTTCTCCCACTCAGTCTAATGCAATCTTACCCATTTTTAGGGTAAGAAATCTTTCTCTCCCTTGAGCATCTGGAGCATTAGTGGCATTACCAAGCATTTAGGATGGATATTCTGATACCCTGCATGATCACTTACCATTCGGCAAATATTCATTCCCTACCTCTCCCGCCATGGGTTGAGAATACTATTTCCTCCTCTCCGGATGCTGTTCTTTGCCACGTGACTTGCATTGGCCAATGGAATGTGAGCAGAAGCCTAAGCGTATGTTGAGGATTTGGCTGCCTTCTTGTGTTCCAGGGATGCCCCATGAGAAGATCATGCCCGGGTTAGAGGCTGGGAGGTCAGATCTGAATCAGAGAGAGAATCCTGAATCTGACAGGCACAACAACATACCTTTGAGTGAAAATTACGCTTGCTGCTTTATATCACTGAGATTTTTGAGGCTGCGTATCACAGAGCCATACTGCAGCAGGTGCTGATACAGTGGCTTTCACGTCTGCATTTTCACATGTCCGTGCCTTCTCGCTCTAATGAGGATTAAACGTTCTTCATTGCTTCGATCATGCATCCTCCTTCTCTGATATGCACAAATCCAGATACAGGAATGATGTGTTTGGTAGACATATGCTGATTCATTCATTCGTGAATGACATTTGACTTTGTTCCACAAGACCATTTTTCCATATGTAGGCAATAAAGGCAAAAGTTCTCGCACCGAAAGAATGGATAGGCTGCTGATGGATGGAGACAAGAAAATGGTGTCAAAGTCGTAAATAAATGCAAGGACAGAGGAGTATACAGAGATCCGGGGGGGGGGAGGACGCAGATGGCTAGCTCACGTAACTGGGTACTAGGCTCCCCCATGGCTTGACAGGTATGGCTTCTCTGTCTGCAACGTTGTTCATTCTTTTTCATCTGGAGGCAATGTTTAACCTGTGTTTTCAAGGAGAAGTAGGAGTTACCCAGATAAAAAGGATGAAGGACATTGCAGACAGAGAAGCCGCACATGTCAAGCCACGGGGGAGCGAGAGAGCCCGCCGTGTCTGGGAAAGTGCGTGTAAGTCGATGAGCCTTCTGCCTCCATTTTGTGTGGGGGAAATAATCCAGCCTGCAGAGCACTTGCCAAGCACTTTCTGCCCAAGACGGCTGGTAAGTTTTATCAGAAATCACCACGTGTGATGCTTCCTGCTTTGTTCTCCTTTCTCAGAGTGGCTTTGGCAATGTGGGGCCTTTTGTAATTCCACACAGATTTTAGAATCGCTTTTTCCACTTCGGTAAAAAATGCCTTTGGAGGGGCACCTGGGTGGCTCAGTCGGTTGAGCGTCCGACTTCGGCTCAGGTCACGATCTCGCGATCTCGCGGTCCGTGAGTTCGAGCCCCGCCTCCGGCTCTGGGCTGATGGCTCAGGGCCTGGAGCCTGCTTCCCATTCTGTGTCTCCCTCTCTCTCTGCTCCTCTCCCGTTCATGCTCTGTCTCTCTCTCTGTCTCAAAAATAAATAAACGTTAAAAAAAATTTTAAAAAATAAAAAATAAAAAATGCCTTTGGAATCTTGATAGGGTTTACACTGAATCCACGATGGCTTTGGGTGGTATGGGCATTTTGACAATATTAATTCTTCCAATTCCTAAACATAAAATGGATGCCTTTCCATTTATCTGTGTCTTCTTCAATTTCTTTCATTAAGGTCTTACAGTTTGCAGGGAACAGAATTTCCCTTCATTGGTTAAACTTATTCCTAAGCATTTTATTGTTTTTTTTTTCAACATTTTTTATTTATTTTTGGGACAGAGAGAGACAGAGCATGAACAGGGGAGGGGCAGAGAGAGAGGGAGACACAGAATCGGAAACAGGCTCCAGGCTCCGAGCCATCAGCCCAGAGCCTGACGGGGGGCTCGAACTCATGGACCGCGAGATCGTGACCTGGCTGAAGTTGGACGCTTAACCGACTGTGCCACCCAGGCGCCCCAGCATTTTATTGTTTTTGGTGCTACCGTAAATGGGATCCTTTCATTTACTTTTCAGATGAAATAATGTGTCCTGGCAATCAGTATGTGACTCAAGTCACCAAATCAATCTCACACCATGATACACAGAGAGATTCTTACAGCCCCTGCCGGTGTAGGGAATAAGAGAGCTTCAAGGAGACGGCACAACAGTTTTGATCAGGCCTGTGGGAGAAATCGGTCACTGGACAATACTCATTGCTAATATTACAGAGCTCTTACTATGCCCTTGGCATTGTTCTCAGCGCTATACGGGTGTTATTTCATTTAATAATCACGGCGATCCTGTGAGATAGGTACTATTGTTCCCATTTAGCAGGTGAAGAAACAGAGGTAAAGGATTAAGGAACTTGCCCAAGGTCACATGGCTAGCAGGGGTTAAGACAAGGTCACGAGGCTAGCAGTGGTTAAGACAGATTCAAACCCAAACGGTCTGACACCATACCCTGCATTCCCTCCTGCATCCAGGATGAGGGTAACACGACATGCAAAGAACGGTTTAAATTAACATAAGGAAGGGCCATACTCAGATATGGATCCTACAAACATAATAATATGTAAATTGCTGAATAGCCCTTTGAAAGGAGAAAAACATGAAAGTGAGCTTTACTCTGCTGCCTCTCCAAAGCCTGAAGGAGTGCAACGCAGACCTAAAAATGACTGATTACATTCCTATCACCTTATAATGAGTGAACAGCCCGTTCTATTATTATTGAAATGGTCAACACTAAGGGTAGCGGCTGAGACACACGAATGCTTACACATTACAGTAAAAAATTGCTCTGAAGGATGCAGAAGGGATCAATTCCAGCGTTAGTTTGGTTCAGAAACTAAATTAAGACTAATCTGATGCCACATATTTTGACAGAATCGCAAATGATCTCATTTCCAAGACCCAAAATATTCTGCACAGAAGATAAACAAAGCTTGCACTCTTATGTTTAAAGTACGATCATTACCTTTTATTTGATTTGATTAGCATATATCGAAGACATGCTTTTCACGTTGCTATGGAGCTGGGGCAGGAAACTTAAAAGATGTGCTCCCAGATTCTCCAGTATAATTGTTCTCAACATCTATTTTCTGTCTCAACAATGATCTCACGAGTAACCATTCTTTGCTGTGAGTTCCTGGCTCATTTGTTACAACATCACACTATTCTTCGCCCGCTTAATGAAGTCTGGTATGCAGATACAGGGGAGCGCTGTTATTGTTAAGAACAAGCCTGGACCTCTTCTTCTGTGTGTAAGAAAATTTATCGGTCACGGGCAAGGCTTTTAGTTGGTATATACACCCCAGGGGTGGAATCTTGGAAACTCCATTTTCCACTTTCTCTTGTCAACAGAGCTTGAATTCGATTTCCCCAAAGAGAAGTGCCCGCAAGATATATAGAAGCTGGAAGAGAGGAAGCCGTCCGCTACCATCTTGCTGTCCCAGATCATCCTAAGACTAGAATGCTAAGAGTCCCAAAGCAACTTTCCATGGTCTCAGGCCATAAATAGTCACTTTTGTTGACAGTCCATTGCCCCGATCGAGTCAGTGTTGGCTCTGCCCAGTTGCAAGGTGGCCAGGAGAGTTGGGTGAAAACATAAATATTTGGTAAGAATTACAGCTGTGTCACAGGGATGGTACCTTATATATTTGGTGTATTTATATTAATGTCATTTGGATCACTGTGAGATCCAAGAGCAAGTAGAAGGGTATGGGCTCTCGCATGGAGCCAGTCAGGTAACGACAGTGAAAGGAAAGAAGGCTTAGTGGGTTAGAAACAATACAAAGTAGGAGATGGTAGGTGGGGGAGGGGTTTGGGAGTGCAGTATGAGCCAGGATGGTGTCCCAGTGCTCCGGGGGGGGGGGGGGTCCAAGGAGTCACTGACCGTTGACTGGGAAGAAGCCAAAATGGGTAGGATCAATCTTGTGAATAAATCTTAGCTGATGATCTGGACCGAGGAGAATACCTGTCAGTGTTCCTGATTTATGTGCGGCTGTAAAACAAGATATGTTTTTAAATGGCCATGACAAATTGGAACAATGATCCTTAAAGAATAATTTTTTTTCAAAAGGGAGAGGCCTCTTTTTAACATCATAGAACTCATGTGACTTTTTTATTAAATATTCAAGCAATAGGTAAGCATACGAGGTAGAAAGTGACCATCTCCCACGTAATCCTAACCGCCAACAAAACATCCACTGATAATGGATATGACCTATTGTACATAGAAGTACATAAATGGATACATGGATACTTATCTAAATACAGGTCCCACAGGCTGTTCTATAATCTATTTAAAAATGTGCCATCATTACCTCTTTCCTTTCCATTACATATGGCTTTATCTCGTATGTTTCAAAGATGGCAGGATATTGACACTAATCGACTGAGCCAATGAGAATAGACACGTATCTTGTTTCATACCCTTGCTATTACAGAAATGCTGCAAAAACATCACCGAACATACATCTCTGTGCACATATGAAAGTATACCTGTAAGATAAATTTCTAGAACTAGCATTTTGGGCGTCAAAGAATGTGTACATTTAAATTCTATATACATTGACTACTGCTCTTCAGAAAAACGGCACCAACTTATATTTCCACCAACACTATACAAGAGTGAATTGCACGTTTTAGGAATATATTCTGCAAGTTTTTCACACAAGGACCCATGCCATCAACAAAATCAACCCTTGGGGAAGTTTTGAGCAATTACTAGAGAGTAAAAGTGGGAACTCAGAAGCACTTAATATACATCAGTGACATTTTCCACAGCTCACATCAACTATGTTCGGTGGGCTATGAGTGGCAGAGACAATTCCAAGAGCCTGAGGGATTGGTAAGGGTGGTTTTGAATTTGTGCTCTACTACAGGCCTTCAGTTCTTTCTTCCTCAAATGAAGGAAAGTACTACCTGGAGAATTTCCAGGGAAGTAGCTGGAGGTAGGGACTGAGGGGTCTGAGCTTTCAGTGCAACAGCGGCTTTTATTCGCTAAATTTGTAGGACATTGTTACTCCCTTTACTTTGTACGTAAGGACAAAAGTTGCCGAGACTAAAAAATAAATGACAACCTCTTGGAGCGCTATGCCTAGTTCAAGTTCCTTACAGTGATTTTACAAGTTGGTGGTGTTAGAACAAATACCAGACCTGAAGACTTCTGGTGTTAATCCTATGTTCTTTCTGGGCTGTGGGAGACCTGATTCTGAATTCGTTCTGAATTGTTTTTAGATCCTAAACATATTCTGTTGAGATCCTTTTTCTCCAGGATGAAAACCATGTATTTATTGAATAATTTGGATTTAAAAAATTCTATTTTATCCAAATGTTACCTAACAGTGAATAGTTACTCAGACCTCTGTACTTTTCAGAGAGAACTCAAGAGGCTTTTTTCCTCTAAAAATTGCGACCTTGAAACCAGAAGTACAATTTCTAAGATTACATTGAAATTTCTAAGCTTATGCTACTCAAATAGGCTCTACACTGAGTACACATAATCTTCCATTTCTCTTTGACTTCTACCCATCATCATATGAGTATTTTTCTCTTTTTCACTTTTCTTACATGTCATATGGTGAAAAAGTTCATTAATATTATCTCCTTGATATTTTAAAATATTTATCAAAATAGCATAGGCTTTCTCTTCTGTCTCCTCGTCCTTTCTTTTACTTCTTGTTCCTTTATTTCACATTTTTCCCAAGCTCTGTTAAATTTCCCTAAGAACTGACCTTGGCATTATGATTTTGTTTCTCTATGTGTTATCACTGACCCCCTTTAAATCATTAGTAACTTTAACAATTTGTGACTATCCCTAGAGATGGTATAATAGGCTAGGAAGTATCTGCGTGGAGTCACGTGGAGTGTAGATGGGCTAGTATTTCTCATTTGAGAAGCCACAGAGGCCCTTTAGAGAAAGAACCCTATGCTGGGCTGCAGGCAGCTTCAAGTAACAGACTGCATTTTAGTCATCGTCGGATCCCCAGTCTAAAACCATACCAGGCTTAACAGGACGTCTATACTTATTTATTTATTGAATCAATGCAGTTACCAGGCAAATTACTTGAGCACCATGGCCAGGGCCACGGGCACAGTTTTTCCACGGCCGTGTAGATACCTGATTACACATGTCCAAAGACATTCGGCCTGTTGGGATCTCAGTCATTATTTCATAGCACTTTCGCTGTAGTCACTGCAATCTTACGTGTTTTCTTCCTTGTTCTGTTAACCTAGAATTCCCATTCGGAGGCTTTATTGAACAGAAACATGTATATATGCACAGCAAGGGACGTGTATGAGGATGCTCATCACAACATTATTCTTATTAACCCCCAACTGGAAACTACCAAAATGTCGACATGTTAGATTACGATGGAATATCGCACAGCAGCAACACAAATAAATGAATACATCATACAAATAAATGAACACATCATGGATACTTAACAAGAAGCCAACACAAAAGATTAAGTACTTTAATCTTTAAAAACGATGAAGTACTCTTAAGTTTGCACACACATAGAGTTTACAAAAAAGGCGAAAACAAGCTACAGTGTTATAAAATAGGATACTGGTCACTTTGGGGAAGATGCTTAGGTTAAGAACTGTGAGGAGGTATGGAGGAGGCTTCTGATATGCTGGGAATTGTCTTTTTCTTGATGTGAGTGGTGGTCACATGGATGTGTTTTCTTTGTGACGGTTCATCAACTTGTAGAATTACGATTTATGTATTTTTCTCCCTATGTCATCACTCCCTAAAAACTTACTTAAAAAATAAATACACTTGTAAACAAGGACAAAAGAGGAAATCAAAGTGCCATTCACAAATGATATCGCTATGTATATACCTGGAAAATCCAAAATGCTCAATAGACAAATCGGTCGAATGTAACAAGATTGTTGGATATGAAATCAGCATTGAGAATCCATTATATTGATTACATAATCAAATGATTCTTTGTACTATCAACAAATGGAAAGTAAAACAAAAGTATATTATTCATCATTAAAAATTATCTTGTACCTAGCAATAAATGTAAACATCCATTCTCTAATTTTATTAAGAAAAGTTAAAGAAGATCGAAATAAGTGAAATGATATGTCACTCATGGATTGGGTGGCTTGGTATTGTGTGCATGTGTGTCTATATACATATACATATGCATATACATATACATATACATATATATAAGTATATGTGAATTATCCCAAACTGATCGAGAGATTCAATAATATACACATAAAGAACTCAACCAATTTTCTCATAGAATGTGACAAGCTTATTCTAAAATGTATATGGGAATACAGAGGGCCAAAAATCGACAAAATTATCTGTAAGAGTATTAACAAGATGGGAAAGCTTGCACTATAAGGTATCAAGACTCATCACAAAGCTACAGTAATTATTGTGTCAGTACACAGAGAGATAACTAGGAAAAGGAAACAGATTACAAAACTCAGATACAGATGCAAGCATGAATGCATACTTGATTCATGACAGACAGGGCACGGCAGGGAAGGGAAGACCTGTCTTTCCCATAACCAAAGCTGGGACAACTGGGTAGTCATGTGGGAAAAGGAAACAGCAGTATCTCACCTCAAACCATGCATAAAAAGAATTTCTAGTTGTATCGTACATGTAAAGCAAAATAATAAAACTTTAGAAGTCAACATAGGAGAGTATCTTCATGACCTTACGGCAGGGCAAGACTTCTTAAACAGAACACTAAAAGCCTAAGTATGAAAGAAGAGATTGACAAGTTAACATTAAGAGTTTTATCAAAAGTCATTACCAACACGGCAAAGAAAGAACATGGCACAGGAGAAGAAAGGAATCACGGCACAAAAAAGGAATCAAATAAAATGAGCATGTGAAAAACTGCTTAATTCCATTTAGAGTCAGGGAAACGCAAATTCAGACCACAATAAGACACCCAAATACAACCATGAGGTTGGGAAAAAAAGGTAAACCTGACCATACCAAGTGTTTGTGAGCAACTTCAAATCTCAGACACTGCTGGTGAGTGTATGACATCCTTATTCTTCTAAATAAAGCCACTGGTGGCCTGCTATAATCCCATGATTTTGGTTGTTTAGCCACATCCCCGAACCGCCAAGAATGGGTATGGTCAAGGTTGATCATGAAGTTGTGCGCACAGGGTTCCTGAGTGGCCATGCCACGGACACACTGAGGCCACAACTGCATCTGTTTCAAGCCCCTCTGGAAACAGCCTGAAGCTTAGCAGAACAGATCTTCCCCAGCTAGTCACAGAGAGAAGGCCACCTTGGAAAGGGGAGGAGGGGCAGAGACGCAGGTGGGAACAGAGCCCCGGTGTTACTAATCACAAATGGGATGGACATCACAGGCCTGGAGGACCGAGGGGATCATACATACACCAGACGCTTCCAGCCCTCAAGACCCACACTGGGAGAGTGAGTCCCCATAAAGTCTGGCTTTGAAAACCAGCAGGACTTAACTCCAGGAGCTTTAATAATCGGTGGGGCTTAACTCCAGAAGAGCTGGAGGGTGATAAGAAAACGAGTCTTTGCTCTTAAAGAGTCAGCACACTAAATAACTCAGTCTGAGACACAGCACAGAAGTAGTACTTTGGAAAGTGCCTGGGGTATACGTGAAGAAGATTTACCGGCTAATCTTAGTACGTGGTCAGAGGGGCAGGAATATCCTGGGAGATTACTCCAGGAACAACAGTGCTTGTGGGCACTCTCCACAAAGTGGGTTTAGAGAGAACATACTTCAATATAATAAAGGCACTATAAAAAACTCACAGCTAACATCACACTCAGAAAGTTTTTCCACCAAGGTCAGGAATAAGACAAGGATGTCCACTCTCACCACGTTTATTCAACACGGACTGGAAGTCCTGGTCACAGCAATCAGGGAAAAAAGGCAAAGGCATCAAAACTGGTAAGGAAAAAAAGCCCTAAAGATTCCACCAAAAAACTATCAGAACTAATAAATTAATTTAGTAAAATTACAGACTACAAAATTAATACACAGAAATCTGTTGGGTTTCTATACACTAATAGCAAGCTAGGAGAAAGAGAAATTAAGAAAGCAATCCTATTTGCAACTGCATTAAAAAGAAGAAAATACTTAGGAATAAACGTAACCAAAGAAGTGAAACACTTCTATTCTGAAAACTCTAAGACACTGAGGAAAGAAATTGAAGACAACACAAACAAATGGAAAGATACACCATGCTCATGGACTGGAAAAATTAATGATGTTGAAATGTCCATCCTACTAAAGCAATCTACAGATTCAATGCCATCCCTATCAAAATACTGATGACATTTTTCACAAAACTAGAACAAATCGTACTAAAATTTGTGTGGAACCACAAAAGACGTTGCGTAGCCAGAGCAACCATGAGAAAAAACAAAGCCAGAGGTATTCCAATCCCACATTTCAAGCTGTACTCCAAAGCTGAAGTAATCAAAAGGGTGCTGGCACAAAATCAGACACAGAGATCAACCGGACACGATACAGAGTCCAAAACAAACCCACATGTATACGGTCAATTAATCTATAACAAAGGAGGAAGAATATACGATAGAGCAAAGACAATCGCTTTAATAAACTGTGTTGGGAAAACTGGACAGCTACATGCAAAAGAATGAAATCGGATCGCATGCTTACATCATACATAAAAATAAACTCGAAATGGATTAAAGACCCAAATGTGAGGCCTGAAACCCTGAAACGGTGAAATGAAAACATAGGCTAATCTCTTAGACATCAGCCTCAGTAACATATTTATGGACATGTCTCCTCAGGAAAGGGAAACAAAAACAAAAATAAACTCCTGGAATTACCCCGAAATCAAGAGCTTTTACACAGGGAAGGAAACCATCAACAAAACCAAAAGATAACCTACTGAAATGGGAGAAGGTGCTTGTAAATGACATATCTGATAAGGGGCCAATAACATCCAACATATATAAAGAACTTATACAACTCAACACCAAAAAACCCATAATCGAATCAAATATGTAAGAGGACGGGGGCACCTGGGTGGCTCAGTTGGTTAAGCATCCGACTTCAGCTCAGGTCATGATCTCACAGTTCATGAGTTCAAGCACCACAACCGGCTCTCTGCTGTCAGTGCGAAGCCTGCTTTGGGTCCTCTGTCCCCCTCTCTCTCTGGCCCTCCCCTGATGGTCTTCCCGACTCTCTCTCTCTCTCTCTCTCTCTCAAAAAATAAATAAACTTAAAAAAATATGGCAGAGGGCCTGAATAGACATTTTCCCAAAGAAGACCCCCAGATGGCCAACAGACACATGAAAAGATGCTCAACATCACTCATCATCAGGGAAATGCCAATCAAAACCACAAGGAGATATCATCAGTATCTGAAAAGCCAGTATCAAAAAGGCAAGAAATAACAAACGTTGGGGAGGATGCGGAGAAAAGTGAAACCTCGTGCACCGTTGGTGGGTGGCAATGTAAAATGCTGCATCTAGTGTGGAAAACAGTATGGAGGTTCAATCAAAAAATTAAAAATAAAAATATCATATGATCCAATAATTTGATGACTGGGTATTTACTCAAAGAAAACAAAAACACTAATTTGTAAAGATATATGCACCCCTATGTTTATTCAGGCATTATTTACAAGAGCCACAATATGGAACAACCGAAGTGTCCAGGGATAGATGAATGGATAAAGAAGATGTGGTATATATTCATATACGATGTAATATCACTCAGCCACAAAAAAGAATGAGATCTTGTCATGTGTGACAACATGGATGGACCTAGAGGATGCTATGATAAGTGAAATAAGTCAGACAGAGAAAGAAAAATACTCTATGGTTTCACTTACATGGGGAATCTAAAAAACAAAATAAAAAGGACAAAAAAAAAAAAAACCAAACCGACTTGAATACAGAAAACAAACTGGTGGTTGCCAGAGGGGAGGGGTGTAGGAAGATGGGTGAGAGAGGTGAAGGGGATTAGCAGGCCTGGAGCCCGCTGTGGATTCTGTGTCTCCCTCTTTTTTCCCCTCCCCAACTTGCACTCTGTTTCTCTTTCTCGAAAATAAACATTAAAAAAATTTTTTCAACGTTTTTATTTATTTTTGGGACAGAGAGAGACAGAGCATGAACGGGAGAGGGGCAGAGAGAGAGGGAGACACAGAATCGGAAGCAGACTCCAGGCTCCAAGCCATCAGCCCAGAGCCTGACGCGGGGCTCGAACTCACGGACCGCGAGATTGTGACCTGGCTGAAGTCAGACGCTTAACCAACTGCGCCACCCAGGTGCCCCTAAAAAAATTTTTTTTTAATTGTAGTAACATTATATGCTAACAGTGACGACACGGGTCGTGCCGAGCACTGAGTACTGTATATAAAATTTATGAATCACTATGTCCAACACCTGAAACTAAGCTCACATTGTATGCCAATTATGCTTCAATTAAAAACAGATCTTCACGTTGGGGCGCCTGGGTGGCGCAGTCGGTTAAGCGTCCGACTTCAGCCAGGTCACGATCTCGCGGTCCGGGAGTTCGAGCCCCGCGTCGGGCTCTGGGCTGATGGCTCAGAGCCTGGATCCTGTTTCCGATTCTGTGCCTCCCTCTCTCTCTGCCCATCCCCCGTTCATGCTCTGTCTCTCTCTGTCCCAAAAATAAATAAAAACGTTGAAAAAAAAAAAATTTAAAAAAAAAAAAAAAACAGATCTTCACGTTAGTTATGTTTGTTCACTTAACAACTGTATTCAAGTTCTCCAGAGAAACAGAACCAATAGATCATCTATCTATCATCTATCTGTATCGATCAAGAGATCTATTATAAGGAATTGGCTCATGTGATCATAGAGGCTGAGAAATCCAGACACAGGAAAACCCATGATATAGTCCAAGCCCAACAGCGTGAAAAGCAGGAGAGCTGAGGGTGTAAGTGTCAGTCCGGGTCTGAGTTCAAAGGCAGGAGTAATGTCCTAGTGTGAGGACAATCAGCCAAAGACAGCATTTCTCCCTTACTCAGCCTTTTTTGTTCCATTCAGGACTTCAAAGGATTGGTTGAACCCACGCATATCGGGGAAGGCCATCTCCTTCACTCAGCCTACTGATTCAACCGTTAGTCTCATCCAGCAATCCTCTCCCCCACACCCTTAGAATGTTTAACCAAATAAATGGACACCCCGTGGCCATGTCAAGTTCACACAAAATTAACCGTCACAACAACACTAGGAGGTAAGTACTGAAATATAGAGAGTGCTGCATCCACATACTTTCAACTACAGAACACGCAGTCTTTATTTTTTATTTTTTGAGAGTTTATTTTATTTTACTGTTTTCAGTAATTTCTACACCCAATGAGGGGCTCAAACTCAGGACCTTGAGATGAACACATGCTCTTCAGACAGAGCCAATCGGGTGCCCCCCACATTCTCAATTATATATACTTTGTATTACTGTTCATCTACCTATATATGACCCCAACTCATCTCTGTGTTCCTCAGAATATCTCACAGTATTTTGCAAGTATGTCTTGATTCATATATCATTATATCCCCTAAGATATTGACTCAGATGAGTCAGACTAAATAAAGCATTCAGAGGCTTTTGACCTGAGAACATTTTTTTTTTATGCCATTCAGATGGGTCCTCAAGAAGCTTTCAAATCTTTTTGCTTTAGAAAGTGAATTTTCAGTACAGGATGAGATAAGTTTGTGGAAACCACCAAAAACCTATCTTGACAATAAGTATTTGCATTTCAGTGGTTTGTCTTCATGATGAAAACAAGCAAATATACAACCAAGTTTCTACAGAAAATCAATGCAAAAGGAAATAGTGGGAAATCATTAATTTCCAGTATGCAGTATTTTCTAAAGTTCTTTTTCTTTTCTCAGTGAACGAAAACTTATTGGCAAAGACTAAAGTACACGCTATTAAGGAGTTCAAGCTGCTAAATATCAACTTCTTTTCCAAAACAAGTCCTTGAAAACATTCCCATTCCTAATAATGCATGTCCTCATTATCCTAGTTGGGAAAAAATGGCGGCATAATTTCTAATAACCAGAGGTGGATGTGTATCAGTTAGTAAACTGATACAAACACCAATCTGAAGGACACATTTTCCTTGTGTTCAATAAAAAAAATTCCTTCACCAGTCTGACAAATAGTTATTGATTCTTACTTTGTGCTGGTATTACTCTAGTCTCTGGAATTTAGGACCAAAAGTACGTGTTGGTTGGAGGAGACAGACAATAACCACAAATGGGAAATGTGTTAGAGAATGCCGGGTAGTGATAATCATTGTGAAGAAACATGAGGCACAGTAAAGGAGAATGAAGAGTTGATGGAGACGTGGAGACCAAGGAAGGCCTCTTGGAGGGTGTGATATTTGAGCAGAGAACCCGGTGAAATGAAGGGACAGTCAGGTCTATATTTGGAGCAAATATGTTCTTGAGAGATGGGATAAGGCCCTGGGGCAGGCTGTCAGTGAGGCTGGTAAGCCCTGAGCGAGGGAAGTCCTACGCAACGCAGTAAGTGACGTAGCCAAGGCTCAACACTGTAGAACGAGAATTCTGCATGGAATACAGTGTACGTGTCGATACATCGAATTAAGACAAGGTGGAAGTAGGCTTTACACTTTTGGCATCACCTTAATTCAAGATGGCGAAAGGAATCATCGTATACTAGCTACCTCATTTCTGTAGAGTTTTCCGAGTGTTGCTTTGGGACTTGTGGTAGGCAGCTTAAAAACATGGCTCCCCATGACCTCTGCCTCCCGGTATTCACACTCTTATGTAATCTCCCCCCACCCGGGGTGCCGACCGGACCTACTGACATGATTCTACCAAGTAGAGTATGGCCAAAGTGTCGGAACACCATTTCTGCAATTACGTTACAAGACTGATTTGTCTTGCTAGCACTCCTCCTCTTGCTGGCGCTCTCTCCTGCCCCTTCACTTGCTCACTGTGATGAAACCAGCAGCCATACTGTAAAATGTTCTAAAGAGAGGCCCATGTGGTAAGGAAGCGAGGGAAGCCTCTGACTAACAGCTTATGAGGAACTGAGGCTCAGTCACGAGGACACGAGGAACTGAATCCTGCTACAATCATGTGAGCGAGATAGGAAGCAGCTCTCTCCCAGTAAGGGCCTGGAGATGACTTCAGCCTGTGGGACAGCCAGAGCCAGAGCCAGAGGAACAACTAAAGCATGCCTGGATTCCTGGCCCATAACAACTAGGAGATAATAAGTGTTATTTTAAAGCCACTACATCTGGGTATAATGTCTTACGCAGTAACAGATCATATAGGGCTGCAGTCCTATATGCATGCTGAGCACTCAACCGGCAGTTCTCCCTGCGGGTTCAGCATTCTTGTGTTCATCACAGAGGCGGGAGAGGGTTTTAAATAAGCTCCTTTAGTTGACAGCAGTATTTACCATTTGGAGTTCAAGCTGATGCAGTTTTTCCAAGAGGCAGAAACAACGCTAATTGTTTTGACCTCTCTCCCCCGCCCCCCCCCCCCCCCACTACACATGTTCCTATTAAATCATTTCATGCCCGATGCCTTGGGCCTCACAAATTGTAAGGGTGGGCCTGAGAACATCCCTCCAAATATACGTGTATTTATTATAAATTGCATACATATACAGATACGCTAATATGTGGTATATAATATGATGCAGTCACAAATTTAGGTATCGTAAAGGTGCGAGGTAGAAAATAAATAATTACTTTGAAGAACACTGGCTTAGCTGACACCTCCTCGATCTTTCAGTTCTCATCTCAAGAGCCACTTCTCCGGCGGTCTTCCTTCTCCCAACCAGGTCAGATCCTCTTTCATAAACCGGTGATTACTTTTTACCCCGGGGAACCGATCTCACCTCGCGATTGTGATTATGCCTTAATTGCCATAGTGGATTCATTCCTCTCTGTCTCTCACACAAAACGCAAAGTCCCGTAGCTGCAGGGTCCACCTGGACTCTTTCTCTCAAGCGCAGTCCCAGAGAAGGGCCCCATGCCCGGCATAGAACTGGAACTCAGTTTTGTGGAACAAATGGAGAATTGATTCCTATGACCTTGTTTTTTTTTTTTTTTTTTTTTTTTTTTTCACTTCCCAGATTTGAGTCGCCAGGATCAAGCTGGAAAGCCAAACCTTCCCAGGGGGATTCTGGTGACCCACTTGGCACTTCATGGGGCCTGCACAGACTGTGAGTTTCCTTACATTACTACCAGCGGAATCCTTAGGCACTGCTGCTTGGCCAGAACTGGACCGTGAACCGCAATGTGAATAGGTCAGAGTGGGGGCCACTCCCACTGCCTCACTTACCTTCTCTTGCCCCAGTCTTATTCATCTACTGCGGCTCTACTTAGAAGTTTTCAGCATGCTATGTGTAAAGTCACATGGCTTTCTTACTACTTCACAGGGTTCCCATGAGAATTAAATGATAAAACGCACACAAAACCAACTCTGCAACCATAAAACATTGTTCAGATATTTGTTGTTTTCCCTGTCGTATGAGGAGCGTTGTTCCTTGAGAAACATACAACAAATGATTAGGAAACACATTGGTGGAAGTTTCTGCAATTCATTCAGTGCTGTTAAAAATAAATGATAAGGAAATAAGGCAAACTAGGCAGGCTTACTTGTACAAGGCACCCAGCGAAGAAGTGTTTTTCCCTGTGAGGCAGATCAAAGTAAAGCAAGGTTTACGGATTCAGCTGTTGCTACTGGACAGCATCTATTTGGCATGGGTTAAGGGTCAGCTGCTATACCAAGCACATTTAGTTCCAAAGCCTTCGCGAAAGACACTTAGGTCAAGCCAAGATCCTCTGGTGAAAAAGTGATCAGATATGAAATCAAGAAACAAGCCTGGAATATAATACGCTAAAGTGGAAGACCATAAGCCATAGGGTCTGAAGCAGTAATTTTGAGAGTCAGGAATAGAGACAGTGGGACGAAGATTCATTCAGATTTTGTCAGAAGTCAGACTGTCGGATCCCACTCCCAGAGATTCTGACACAACGGGATGGGGCCTGTGAGCCTGCATTTCTAACAAGTTGTCACATGACGCCACGGCTGCTTGTCTGTGACCCTACACATTGAGTAACAAAAACGAATAACTGTTTTCCTGCCCAGTGTGACGTATTCAAACTGGGCATCCTTATACGTCAATTTCAGTTCTATGAAGACGTTCTACCTAACCAACAAAAGACCCGTCTCCGGAAAGATAGATGAAATACTTGGAGGTTATGGTAATTTTCTATTCGGAACTAACAGTACATGGTCTACCCAAGGAAAAGATGAAATAAGCAACAAGAGGAAAGCTACGGATACAAATCATACCCTATTTCTTCGCCAAAAAAGTCTTGAACATGACTAAGATGGTTTGTACGATTAAGTGAATAATGTCACACTACTTTAAATCTTCAGGGATGGAGCTCAGAGGTGGATAACATCTAATCCAATTCCCTTAATTTATATACAGTGACAGAGGTGCTGTGCCCACTGAAGATGAATAGCACAAGGTCATACAGATAATTAAGGGAAGGGCAAAGATCATGATCCACATATCCTGGTTGTGACTACAGTCTGCTTCCCCATCCAAGAACTGCCTTTCTTGCCAGAAAAGAGCAGGTTACATATATGGTTGGAACCTTCTCTTGGCCTCATCACTGGCAATGATTAGAGTGAAAAGCCTCCTAGCCACTTTAGAAAACATTCTGGGGGCGCCTGGGTGGCTCAATCGGGTAAGCGTCTGGCTTCAGGTTGGGTCATAATCTCGCGGTTTGTGGGTTTGAACCTCGTGTTAGACTCTGTGTTGACAGCTCACAGCCTGGATCCTGCTCAGATTCTGTGTCTCCTTCTCTCTCTGCCCCTCCCCCACTCATACTCAGTTTCGCTCTCTCTCAAAACTAAAAAAAATAATTAAAAAATTAAAAGAAAAGAGAAAGAAAACATTCTGGCAGTTCCTTAAATGATCCCCAACACAGAATTACTGTGTGACCCAACCATTCTACTCCTAGGTTTATATATACCCAAGAGAAATGAAAACACATGTCCATACAAAAACTTGTACATGAATGTTCATAGCAACATTATTCATCATGGCCAAAAGGCAGAAACTGAAATGTCTCTCAACAGACGAATGGATAAACAAAATGTGGTATATCCATTCAATGATATACTATTCATCAATAAAAAGGAATGATGGCACAAAAACAGACACACAGATCAATGGAATGGAATAGAAAACCCAGAAATGGACCCACAAATGTATGGCCAACTAATCTTTCACAAAGCAGGGAAGAATATCCAATAGAATAAAGACAGTCTCTTCAGCAAGTGGTGCTGGGAAAACTGGACAGCCACATGCAGATAAATGAACCTGGACCACTTTCTTACACCATACACAACAATAAACTCAAAATCGATGAAAGACCTCAATGTAAGACAGGAAGCCATCAAAATCTTTGAGGAGAAAGCAGGCAAAAACCTCTTTGACCTCAGACGTAGCAACTTCTTACTCAACATGTTTCCGAAGGCAAGGGAAACAAAAGCAAAAATGAACTATTGGGACCTCATCAATATAAAAAGCTTCTGCACAGCGAAGGAAACAATCAGCAAAACTAAAAAGCAACCGACAGAATGGGAGAAGATATTTGCAAACGACCTATCAGATAAAGGGTTAGTATCCAAAATCTATAGAGAACTTGTCAAACTCAACACCCAAAAAACAAATAATCCAGTGAAGAAATGGGCAAAAGACATGAATAGACACGTCTCCAAAGAAGACATTCAGATGGCCAACTGACACATTGAAAAAATGCTCAACATCACTCATCATCAGGGAAATACAAATCAAAACCACCATGAGATATCACCTTACCCCTGTCAGAATGGCTAACATGAACAACTCAGGCAACAACAGATGTTGGCGAGGATGCAGAGAAAGAGATCTCTTTTGCACTGCCGGAGGGAATGAAAACTGGTGCAGCCACTCTGGAAAACAGTATGGAGGTTCCTCAAAAAATTAAAAATAGAACTACCTTACGACCTAGCAATTGCACTACTGGGCATTTATCCAAGGGATACAGGGATGCTGTTTCAAAGGGACACACGCGCCCCAATGTTTATAGCAGCACTATCAACAACAGCCAAAGTATGGAAAGAGCCCAAATGTCCATTGATGGATGAATGGATAAAAAAGATGTGGTACATATATACAATGGAGTATTCCTCGGCAATCAAAAAGAATGAAATCTTTCCATTTGCAACTGTGTGGATGGAACTAGCGGGTATTATGCTAAGCGAAATTAGTCTGAGAAAGGCAAATGTCATATGACTTCACTCCTGAGTACTTTAAGAGACAAAACAGATGAACATAAGGGAAGGGAAGCAAAAATAACATAAAAACAGGGAGGGGGACAAAACAGAAGAGACTCTTAAATATGGAAAACAGAGGGTTACTGGGGGGGTTGTGGGAAGGGGATGGGCTAAATGGGTAAGGAGCACTAAGGAATCTACTCCTGAAATCATTGTTGCACTATATGATAACTAATTTGAGTATACATTTTTTAAAAATAACTTAAATAAAAAAATAAAAATAAAAAAATAAAAAGGAATGAAATACTGCTATAGGTACAACATGAATAAACTATGAAAACATGTTAAATGTAAGAACTCAGAAAAGACCACTATCTGATTTCATATAGTGAAAAAGCACATTAGGGAAATCTAGAGACACAGAAAGGGGATTAGTGGTTTCTTAAGGCTGGGGTGGGGAGGGACGGGGGAATAGGGAAACAACAGTTGAAAAATAAGGGATTTCCATAAAAATCCTAGAAGAGAGCACAGGCAGTAATTTCTCTGACATCAGCTATAGCAACATTTTTCTATATATATCTCCTGAGGCAAGCGAAATAAAAGCAAAAATAAACTATTGGTAGTACATCAAAATAAAAGGCTTCTGCACAGCAAAGGAAAAGATCAACAAAACTAAAAGGCAACCTACTGAATGGGAGAACATATTTGCAAATGACATATCTGATAAAGGGTTGGTATCCAAATATATATAAAGATCTGATACACCTCAACACTCAAAAAACAAATAATCCAATTAAAAATGGGCAGAAGGCATGAACAGGCATTTCTCCAAAGAAGGCATATGGATGCCCAACAGACACAGGAAAAGATGCTCAACATCACTGCTCAAGAGGGAAATGCAAATCAAAACTACAATGAGATGTCACCTCACACCTGTCAGAATGGCTGAAGTAAAAAAGACAAGAAACAAGTGTTGGTGAGGATGTGGAGAGAAAGCAACCATCTTGCACTGCTGGTGGGAATTTAAACTGGTGCAGCTGCTAGGGAAAACAGTATAGAGATTCCTGAAAAAGTTAAAAATAGAACTACCCTATGATTCAGTAGTTACACTACAGGGTATTTACCCAAAGAATACAAAAATAGGAATCCAAAAAGATATATGCACCCTGTTAATTGCAGCATTATTTACAACAGCCAAATTATGGAATCAGCCCAAGTGTCCATTGATAAACGAATGGATAAAGAAGATATGATGTACACACACACACACACACACACACACACACACACATACACACACACTGGAATATTACTCAGCCTTCAAAAGGATGAAATCTTGCCATTTGCAACAACATGGATAGAGCTAGGGAGTATAATACTAAGTGAAATAAGACAGAGAAAGACAAATACCATGTGATTTCACTCATACATGGAATTTAAGAAGCAGAAAAAATGAGCAAAGGTAAAGAGAGAGCGAGAAAAAGAGAGAGAGAGAAAAACCAAGAAACAGATTCTTAACTATAGAGAACAAACTGAAGCTCGCCAGAGGGGAGGTGGGTGGGGGTTGGGTAAAATAGGTGAAGAGGATTAAGAGCACATTTACCATGATCAGCGCTGAGCAATTGTATAGAATTGTTGAATCACTATATTGTACACCTGAACCTAATGTAACACTCTATGTTAACGATCCTGGAATTAAAATTAAAAAAAAAAAAAAAAAACCAAAACTTTCCAAAAAGAACAACAAATGCTAAAAAAAATAAGAGGTTTCTTCTTAAGATGCTGAAAATATTCTAAAATTGACTATGGTCATAGTTGCACCTGTGAAGATACTAAAAACTATTGAATTGTATACTCTACATGAATTGTATGGTATACGAATTATATCTAACATGAAGATGTTAAAAAAGCTTATTTCATGCAGAATTACCATTAGAGCATAGGTAATACTCTATTACCATTAGAGTATTTAAATCTACTAAGAGATTTAAAGGGCCCCATGACAAAAATCACACACGAACATGCTTCCTAGCTCTGAACTTAGACAACTTGTCATTAAGGACCATGTTTCTTGTGCGGAGACTACCCAAGTGGATAAAAACACATCCCGGACACCCCAGCACATTTATTTTCTTGCTTCATCTCTTGACATTTGGAGAATATCATTCATTAGTCACTCCTTCTCTAAATGGCAACATTATTTTCAGTAATAAACATGCAATCATCAGTAGTAACTATGTTTTCTTGGTTCATTTGTTTTGAAACACAACAAATTTTAACTTTTGAAAAAGTTGCTCAAATTTGAACTTTTTTTTTTTTTAATTTTTTTTTCAACGTTTATTTATTTTTGGGACAGAGAGAGACAGAGCATGAACGGGGGAGGGGCAGAGAGAGAGGGAGACACAGAATCGGAAACAGGCTCCAGGCTCTGAGCCATCAGCCCAGAGCCCGACGCGGGGCTTGAACTCCCGGACCGCGAGATCATGACCTGGCTGAAGTCGGACGCTTAACCGACTGCGCCACCCAGGCGCCCCAAATTTGAACTTTTTAACAAGTTATTCAAGTGCCTCTTTAAAGATGCTTGTACAAAGTAAACAAACAGATGGGATATGGAGTAAAATACACTTTCTAAACAAAAAATATGATACTTTGGAGTTCATACCATTTAATTGTTTTAAATTAAAAAAAATTTTTTTAACGTTTATTTATTTTTGAGACAGAGAGAGACAGAGCATGAACACGGGAGGGTCACAGAGAGAGGGAGACACAGAATCGGAAACAGGCTCCAGGCTCTGAGCCATCAGCCCAGAGCCTGACGTGGGGCTCGAACTCACGGACCGTGAGATCATGACCTGAGCCGAAGTCGGAGGCTCAACAGACCGAGCCACCCAGGCGCCCCTGGAACATCATTTTTACTACCAATGGTCTTAAGTATTGGGCATAAGAGATAACAATTTTCCTTTTGTTATGTTGGACGCGTGTCCAGAGCCACACCCACGACATGCAATCTTGGGGTGTTTGTTGGGAAATTTTGGAAGAAAAACTTCTTTCTAGGGGGAACGTAAGGATGAAGCTTGCTAGCGTCAAATTCACCGCTACGCGGAGACAGTCCCACCTGAGAGAAGGAAGGAACGGGGGAGCAAGTGCTGGTGACTAGGCCAGACTAACCCTTTTTTTTTTTTAATTTTTTTTTCAACGTTTATTTATTTTTGGGACAGAGAGAGACAGAGCATGAACGGGCGAGGGGCAGAGAGAGAGGGAGACACAGAATCTGAAACAGGCTCCAGGCTCTGAGCTGTCAGCACAGAGCCCGACGCGGGGCTCGAACTTCCGGACCGCGAGATCGTGACCTGAGCCGAAGTCGGACGCTTAACCGACCAAGCCACCCAGGCGCCCCTAATTGTTTTAAATTTTAAACACAGGAGCACCTGGGTGGCTCATTCCGTTAAGCTGTCAGATTCTTGGTTTTGGCTCAGGTCACGATCTCACGATTTGCAGGCTCAAGCTCCGCGTCGGGCTCCATGCTGACAGTGCAAAGGCTGCTTAGGATTCTTTCTTTCTCTCTGTCCTTCCCCTGCTCGCTCGCTCTCTCTCTCTCTCTCTCTCAAAACAAATAAATAAACAGAGGCACCTGGGTGGTTCAGTCAGTTAAGCATCCGACTTCAGTTCAGGTCATGATCTCACGATTTGTGGGTTCGAGCCCCGCAACGGGCTCTGTGCTGACAGCTGGGAGCCTGGAGACTGATCCGGATTCTGTCTCTCTCTCTCTCTCTCTGCCCCTCCCCACTTGTGGTCGGTCTCTCTCTCTCTCTCAAAAATAAATATTAAAATTCTTTTAAATGAATAAACATTAAACAATTTAAACACAAAACTCTAAGTTTTATTTAGAATTACTATTTACATGTGAAATGCAAAAGTTCTGTTTCTTTTTTACGACAGTTAAGTCATCTATGGCCTACGATTATTGTGTACTTTGACTCTACCACTTGACTGCAGGAATACTTAATGCCACAGGTTTGCAAACAAACATCGTGCCTAAAGTAAGCTTGAAAACTTCTAAATTGTGTTGAGACTACTCATGAAACGACTATGTGCAGCTGAGTACACATGTGTCTGGGATGATAACACACCTGGGCATTCTCCTTATTAACTTCCAGGTGGAATAAAGTGCATATTAAAAATAAATATGTGCGGGCCACCTGGGTGGCTCAGTCGGTTAAGTGTCCGACTTCGGCCCAGGTCATGATGTTACGGTTCGTGAGTTCAAGCCCTGCTGTCAGCGCAGAGCCTGCTTCAGGTCCCCTGTCTCCCTCGCTCTCTGCCCCTCCCCAGCTTGTCCCCTGCCCTCTCTCTCTCTCTCTCTCAAAATAAATAACTAAACTTAAAAAAGGATGAAAACAAATGCGTGCTAAATTGAAGTTAACATATATATTATTAAAACAGCAGTATCCGCAGAAGTTGCTTAAAACTTAGGACAATGAAAGGCTTTGCCATTGTTTAGACGTGCTGGCACATGGTGACGACAGAGAGGAGATTGATTTTAGTCAGTCGTACCACTGTTTTGGGTTCTTCATAGACAAGCACCCCCTTTTGCCTACACTCAGGGCGGGCTGCTCCCAACCACCTGCCCTGGCTATCCGCCTCCCCACCTCCCTCCCGTACCCAGCAGACGCGCAGTTAATCATTGTTTCCATGCAATGGACCTAACTAAACCCAGCTAGAGCTCTCAATTGCTCCCTACTGTTTAACAAGAACAATCAAATAAAAATGAGAAAAATTTAAGTTGCTAAGTAAATAAACTCCGCTGGTCCAATCAGACTGAAAAATCAATATAAAACCCCACACAGTCAATTGGAAGCCGCCAAAAGACAAGACACATCCAGTTAAAATTGATCTTTAGGATTCAATTTCTGTTTTTATTTTTTTACTGTTTATTTATGTCTTTATTTTTGAGAGAGAGAGAGAGAGAGAGAGAGAGAGAGAGAGAGAGAGAGGGCAAGCAAGGGGGCAGCAGAGAGACGGAGACCCCAAGCAGGCCCACGCTGTCAGCACAGAGTGTGACAAAAGGCTCAATCTCACCAAATATGAGATCATGACCTGAGTTGGAACCAAGAGTCAGACCCTTAACCAAGTGAGCCACCCAAGCACCCTAGGATTCAACTTCCAAAGAAGCCTGTACTTCATTGGCCAGAGTCACAATCAAGGGAACTATAAAAGTTTGTTACTTCATTAAAAAAAAATATATATATATATATATCCATATATATATTCATATATATCCACATATATCCATATATACACATATATATCCATATATACTCATATATATCCATACTCATATATATCCATATATATTCATATATATCATATATTCATATTCATATATATCATATATATTCATATATATCATATATATTTATATATGTTCATATATATTCATATATATTTATATATGTTCATATATATTTATATATGTTCATATATATTCATGTATATTTATATATATCATATATATTCATGTATATTTATATATATTCATATATATATTCATATATATATTCATATATATATTCATATATATATGAAATGGCAGCTTAGGAAATTTTTGGACAGGTGACATTTGGTTTGAAGACATTTTGATTCAGTTCCTTCGGTTAGCTTAGAGGAGTAGATAATATGATTATAGAAATGGAAGGGAAAATTAGCAAAGAGATGAAATGTGTAATTTAGTCACGCTATTCTTGGTTTTTTCCTTCTGCCTTACATATGCTTTAATTCAAGGACAGCAATATGCTTCAGGAATAGAAAAACAGGGCAATACTATTGTGAGTGCCTATAGCACGTAATAGTCCCTTAAGAGTCATCCTTGACCCGGGGCACCTGGGTGGCTCAGTCGGTTGAGTGTCTGACTTTTGCTCAGGTCATGATCTAACAGTTCGTGGGTTGGAGCCCCGCATCCAGCTCTGTGCTGATGGGTCAGAGCCTGGGGCCCGCTTTAGATTCTGTGTCTCCCTCCTTCTCTATCCCTACCCTGCTCGCAATCTGTCTCTCTCTCTCAAAAATAAACATTAAAAAAAGAGTCATCCCTGTTCTAATACACAAAGAGGTTATCATTTATATTGCCTGATCACTTTTTAGCGACTTTGCCAAAATTACTCGCTTCAATTCCAGAAGTGAGCCTAGTGATGCTGGGATTATGAAAAAAAAAATTACACAGATACTCACGGGATAGTCATGAGACATGATTCTGGTTAGTAGTTTACAAACAAGTAATAAGTGAAGTTTCTGGAACACCTCTGTAAAGGGCATGGAGGCAGGTGCCATATACAGTGTCATGGTTCCCATTCGGCCTCCTTCTTTCCCTGGGTCGGGAACAGGAGAAAGAGCCCCATTTTTATCTTTAGCGACTTCAAATACTTTCCCAGCAAAGACAGAAACCTGGTGACAGAGATTAGGCCATAATGGCTCCACTTCTTTAGAACTGGTATTTGGGTCAAGTCAACACGAATGGGCATGGAGGAGGGCACCTGTTGGGGATGAGCACTGGGTGTTGTATGGAAACCCATTTGACAATAAATTTCATATTAAAAAAATAAAATAACAATAAAAAAATACAACAAAGAAGCACGAATGGGCCAAGAAAACAGGGATGAATAACGTATTTATATAGGTAATAAATAAAATTATTTATGGGATTTAGGCCATCTAGGGCACCATCATCTTGGAAGGCTTGCATTTCTTCTCACGGTGTCCAGGGTTCTGTGGCGTCTGTTGCAGGCAGAGGGTGGAATGTGAGTATTTAAGGGCAAGGCCTGGGAGGGGCTAACATTACTTCTGACAAAACACCCCCCCACCCCCATCGGCCAGTGCCACGTCACATGGCCCCAAGCTAGGCTAAGCAATGTAGCCTTTCCGTAAGGTCAGAAATACAAAAAAGAAATGGGAATTGTTCAACGCAGCACAGCCTTTGCCCTGTAAGTTTATAATCTGATTTCTCAATTTTCAACCTTCTACGATACCTACTGATTTCCTACAATAGAAGACAAAGGTATAAATCACAAACTACTTTCCCCTCAATTACCATGACCTCCAATACTTTCTCTCCTCCCACACTTGCCTTTTCTCTACTCTTCCAAAAACGTTACATTGCAAATGCTGGATAAATACATATTTAATACGTAAATTGTTACGATGATGTAGGGTTTATCGATGGGCCACAAAGTGTGCTTTGACGTTTTCTTTGTTGTACACACTTCTGTTTTCCCTGGAGTTAGTTAATAATTACTGCATTTTCTTTTAGTGTAATGTGGACTACTTGCTGATTTATCCCTAAGCTCACAACAAAAGTTTAATTTCCTCTCGGTACTTTCCAACACATCAAGCCAATTACCAGCAACATGTTTTAGAGGGTGAGGAGACAGCCTTTCTGGGATCCTCTGTCTGCCTACTCCAATTTGGACTGGTTTTTCTGTAGGCCTGTATAAGGCCATCCTGAAAACTATCCTTCCCCACCTTCCTGTGAAATCGCCCTACGCCTCTCCTGTGTTAGAGCCTCTGTCTTCTGCATCCACTATCTTTTCTCGTTTTATTTCCTTATCTTGGTGGATATTTATTTCCTTACCTTATCCTCCAGTAGCTTTCAGAGAAGACGCCTTTAAAGTACATGTTTAGGGAGTGCATATCTGAAAACGTCTTTATTCTCCTTCCCCCCCTCCGTCAGTACACCGGCAAGGGATAGAATTCTAGTTTGGATATCATTTTCCCTCAGAATTTTGCATGTAATTCTCCACTGTCTCCTGAATTGCTTCTCCTTTTGCTTCTGCAAAGTCGGACGGCGTTCTCATTGTCAATCTGTTCTGTTACCTGTTTTGCTTGTTTGTTTTTGTTTTTTAGCTCTGAGGGTTGTTAGGGTTTTCTCTTTACCTACGGCATTCTGAAATCTCGCACTTAGGTATCGGTGTGGGTAATTTTACATCGACACCACAATACTTGAGCGTTCATTTGCAAACTAACATCCTTCAGTTGTGCAGATGGACTCTCGTATTTTTATTTTTCTAATTCCCTCACTGTTTTATTAGTTCTTTCTTTCTGTACCTCCTGTTTGTAAGGTATCAGATATCCTAAAGTCATTTTCCAATTTTCTTTTCTCTCCTATTTTCCAGCTCTTTTCCTTTTTGTTCAGTGTCATGGAGAATGACCTCCACTTTGTCTTCCAACATTTCTGCTGGATATTTTTCTTCACTTCGGCTGTCGACATTTCATTTCCAGGGGCTCTTTGTTAGGCTTTGAACTATAAAAATGGCATCCTGTCCTTGTTGTATGGAAGCCAATCTTCTCATATGCTGCTGAGGATGTTTAAAAAGTCTTCCTATGTTCCCCACTTTGTAACCATTTGTTTTGGTCTGTGTCTTTTATGCTTGAGGCTTCCCTCAAATGCTAGGAAATCTTGGCTGATGTTTATATATACACGATACAGGCACTCAAATGTTGGCCGATAGCTCTACATTTAGGGGTGGGGGTGGGCCGATTGGGCACATTTTCCCTTAGATTTTAGTAGTTCTGCCGGGTACATCAACGGTGACTTTCCAGCCATATATTCACAGCATAATCACGTAGGGAGCTTTAAAACTCATAATTCACAAGGTGTTATCTTCAGATATGCTGATTTCATTTCTTCGCAGGGAAGCCTGGGTATTAGGATTTTTCTAAAGCTCCCCAGATGATTCTAATGTGCAGTCAAGGTTGAGAGTCACTGTGAGAGCAAGTTCTGGTTCAACCTCGCCAGAGTATACCTCCTGTGTCCTAGGGGTCCCGGCTTCATGGAGTATGGAGGGGACCTAGCTCTCTATACAGCCATTACATATCCTTTCCTTTTCAGTCCTGCCTGTACCTATGCCTTAATTAGTACTTTGAGCCTGTAATCTCAGAATCTTTCTGGACTTCTGTAGCATCCATCAGTTAGTTTCTGGATCGTGCTGTCCACACTGGGTGAATTTAGCTTTCTCGAGTCTTCTCAGCCAGTTAATACGCACCACCTTCCTTCCACCTTCTGGCACTTGGTTGCGATGCCTCATCCTTTTTGTTCTTGTGGAACATGCCATTTTCTTCTCTTCACTGCCATTTCACTGTTGTTTCGGGGGGGAGAAAGGTAAATGGATACGGTACATATGCCTAGGTGAATTCGTCACCTTCCTCACCTCACCAATTCTTACTCATGCTTCAGATTTCTACTTTTCCTTCCTCGGACAAGCCCTTCCTGGCTGAGCCATCCAAGTTTGCTTTCGACAGCGTCACCTCTCACAACATCGGTCTTCCATCAAGGAGGTTTTGGGCAAGATCTAGGAGTTCCAGCAGATTCCCTTGCCAGAATTCCCTGAACGGCAAAGGGAAAATAATAGAATGAGGACCCCAACGATCAAGGATGGGTGTGTCCAGCCAAAACACCTAATTTCAACCATTTCAGCTGTGAGATATGTGCTCTTATAGTTTCCTAGATGTTCTTCAAAGGGCAATTTAAATTTTAAAAGTTCGTTTGCAGAGGATTTTTCTGGCACGTCCACAGCACAGAGATATTCACATAATGAGTACTCGGTGAAACCATTTAAAAACTTTTAGATTTGTTTCTTGGATCTGGAGTGAAATTCGAAGAGCTAGTTGTGTACCTTCTGCCTAACAGGCCCAGTGTGCATGTGCGGGGTGTGTATGTGTATCTGTCTGGCCGTGCGCGTGTGTGCGGTATGCTTACAATTTCTTTTTTTCTGTTTTTACTTTTATTTGGATTTGTTTTATGCAGAATTTATTCTCCGGCCGTAAGTTTTTATTTCTTCAGTGTCTTCTGGGGTATCGTTTTCTTCTGTGCAACCTCCTCTTCTGGATTAGGAACAATCTGCTCTGTTTCAGTAGGGATCATACCGGGGTGGCAGGGAGAGCTCATGAGTGGGTTACTCCAACCATGAACCCTGTAAGTTCTATGCCACATCTTGGGGGCTTTATTCACCTGGATGTGCTCAGTGACCAGAGAATCTACATCTAACCCCTGAAGTTAAGCATTACTCTCTGCGTTTTTATTTATTTATTTATTTTCAGAGACAGAGAGAGAGAAAGAGAGAGCGTGCGCACGCACACGTGCGTGTGAGCGAGCAGGGGAGTGGCAGAGAGGGATTGAGAATCCCAAGCAGGCTCCACGGTGACTATGGGACCCCACTCAGGGCTATGAACCCGCGAGAGCAAGACCTGAGGCAAAATCGAAGAGTCGGTCACTTAACCGACTGAGCCCCCCAGGCGTCCCCGCCCTCTGCCTTCAGCAGAAAAATTCAGCACTCTTTTGGGGCCGGTGACCGTGCGTCCAGCCCCCCGTGTTGGACCTGGCCACACCTACCAACTTCACCCGTGTAGGGACAGAATGGCATACATTGCTTCCACAAGGTGACATCTTTCAGATACTTGGTGGTTTTTCAGATATGCATACCCTCGATGGGCTGGGCAGTTTCACGTGTGCTCTTAAAGTGACCATGAAGACTTGAGCCTCTTGATTTGCATGATTTCGTAGGGTTTTCTGGCTCAAGTGAACAGTAAACCATTTTCAGAGATCACCTCAGGCAGCTTACAGGAAGAGCTACACTTACGATTTCTAAGGATAGGATTTTTGTATAGTTCTTGATTTAAAACAAAAAAAAAAACCCTAAACTTTTAAACTACATTTTGGAATAGTCAATGCAAAGATACAAAACAGTATAACGCTTTTCTGTCTCTAACCACTCAGTTCCCCTAGAGTCGACAAGATCCATTTCTCCCAGAAACGTGTAAACTTACAAATGTTATGCTTCTTAAACACACGTTGCAGCCTATGACACACACCCGTGTGTGCTTTACTTTTTACACTTTACAATATATCTTAGAAGTCATCCCACACTCTTTCACATAGCTGATTCATTTTTTTCTAATGGTGGCACAATATTTCCCTGGGTGGATATATCAGAATTTCCTCAGCTGATCCCTTATTAATAGGTACATGTGAAAACGTCTTTAATAACCTAGTTTTATTTGTACGACATAATGATTTAATATATATTGCAAAATGATTACTCTAGTAAATCAAGTTACCGTCCATCACCACACATAGTTAAAATCATGTTTTCTTGCGATGGGAACTTTTAAGATCTACTCCTTTAGCAACTTTCCAATTTGCAATTCAGTGTTATTAACTACAGTCACCATGCTGTACGTCCCCAGGACTTATTTACTTTATAACTGTACGTTTGTACCTTTGACCCCCTTCACCCATTTTGTCCCCTACTCCTCCCATTCCCCACTCCCAGTCTGGAAACCACCAATCTGTTCTGTCTTTTTTTAGATTTCACACGTAGGTGAGATCATACAGTACGTGTCTTTCTCTGTTTGACCTATTTCACTTTGCATAATGCCCTCAAGGTCCATCTGTGTTGTCACAAACACACATATGAAAATTCTGTTTTCAATACTGCTATTACGAATGGCAGGGTAATAATACAGCAGTATAGACAATTTGTGCTTTTCATTAATCTCATTTAATGTCTAACTGATCTTATAAAAGGTAAAATGATGTTCTTTAAAAAAAAAATCACTACGGCTACCACATGGTGAACAGACTATGGGAGGTAAGAGCGTAAGGAGAGAAATGAGTTAGGAGGCTCCTGCACTAGTCCAGGACATTTTTTATTTTATACAAATAGGTAAACTTGCCATCAAGGGCATTGGATATGCAAAACTAGAGTTAACAAGTAAAATGTGTGTTGGAAACTTGTATTTGGAAGCTATCGGCAAAGAGATGGAAAGTGACCCTGGGCACTGGATAGGATCACTAATGGTGAGAACATGGGGTGAGATGGGTAAGGTTCAAACGGTAGGCTCAGAGAAAGGACATTTGTACTATGGGAGCAGAGAATAAATTATCTAAGGAGGATAGAAGGGAATATTCAGAGAAGTAGGAATAAAATCAGGAGGATATATTATCATGATCTCCAAGGAAATGGTGCTTTGAAAGGGAGGAAATCACCAACATTTTTTTTTTTAATTTCCAAAAAAAATACCAAGAGAAAGACCTCTCCTGTACTTTATTCAAGACCTTCACGGCGCACTTAACTTTCCCTTTCGTATTGCTTTTCTTTTTGGTTTGTAACTCTAATTTTTTTTTTTAATTTTTTTTTCAACGTTTATTTATTTTTGGGACAGAGAGAGACAGAGCATGAATGGGGGAGGGGCAGAGAGAGAGGGAGACACAGAATCGGAAACAGGCTCCAGGCTCTGAGCCATCAGCCCAGAGCCCGACGCGGGGCTCGAACTCCCGGACCGCGAGATCGTGACCTGGCTGAAGTCGGACTCTTAACCGACTACGCCACCCAGGCGCCCCTGTAACTCTAATTTAAACACGTGGTTCTTTAGCTAATTCTGTCTCTCCCCTAGAATGTAAACTCTGTGAAGGCAACAAAAATGACCGTGTCGTTCACCAGCACCAAGCTGATGACGAACGTGTTTGATGAGCGTTTGTCACCAGCACTTTGCAAAGAGCTTGGCAAACGCCAGGTGGTGAAACATTAACGGAAGAAGTGATAGATAAAAATGAGGCAGAAAAAAGGTCAGCAGGTGGAATAACTGGTTACCCCACCGGAGGGATTCTCACAGAGAGACTGGGATGGCAGCGAGATGGGATAGGTGGAGGAGAATGTGAGAGATGAGTGCATGGCAAGCAAGTGTAGACTACTCTACTGAAGAATTTGGCTGTGAAGGAGGAGAGAGGTGGGGCAGGAACTGGAAAGCAAAGGAGAACCGAAGGAGGCAGAATGGTATCTTCACCACCAAAACAAAAATTTCACTGTCATTTATCCATTCATATAGCTACCTGTCCTGTCCCGGAAATAATCTTTTTCTCTTAGAACGTAGGAAGAACCTGGGGCACCTGGGTGGCTCAGTTGGCTAAGCACCCAACTTCAGTTCAGGTCATGATCTCGCTGTTTGTGGGTTCGAACCCCATCGGGATCTGTGCTGACAGTGTGGAGCCTGGAGCCTGCTTTGGATTCTGTGTCTCCCTCTCTCTGTACCCCTCCCCCACTCACACTCTGTCTCCCTCTGTCAAAAATAAATAAACATTAAAAAAATTAAAATTTATATGGAAAATCAAAGGAACTAGAATAGTTAAAAAAAAAAAGGGGGGGGCGCCTGGTTGGCTCACTCGGTTGAGCGTCTGACATTGGTTCAGGTCGTGATCTCACAGGTTGTGGGTTTGAGCCCCACAGTAGGCTCTGTGCTGACAGCTCAGAGCCTGGAGCCTGCTCCAGATTCTGTGTCTCCCCTCTCTCTGCCCCTGTCCCGCTCACGCTCTGTCTCTCTCAAAAATAAATAAACATTAAAAAATTAAAAAAAAAAAGTAGGAAGAATCTGATTCTTAGGTTAGTACCGGAAATTCTGCAACCTGAGCATCTCCTTTGTGCCCTTTGTAACAATTAAAATGGTACATGACACTGATGACCGTGAATTTGCATCCTTTCCCAGCGGAGACAATGCAATTAGCTGTAGGCAGATGTTAGAGGGTCTGGGACAGTGTTCGTGTAGCTCTCTCTGGAGGGGTATATTCAATAACCTGGGGCGCTGCCATTTCCTTCCTCTCTCCTATAATTTAACCACCTAAAAGCCCCAAATGCTTTCTTTTTTTACTTGTGATGGAGAGACCGTAAATGAATATATTTGAGATCATTTTAAATTCTCTAATAACATTACAGCATTAAAAGACCTCACTTGAATCTTGAGTAAATGTAAAGGTAACTGATGACATTTATGTGAATAGTTTCCTTGAGTATCAGGCTCCAGTCAGGACTGCAAGTATACTCAAAAGGAAAGGGGACGGTCTCAGAGTTACCTTCTCTTGCTGTTGGAATATGTTACTAATTTTGCTTGTTTTTTAAAAAAAATTGTGTATGTTTTCTTAATTTATTTTGAGACAGACGGAAAATGTCAGCAGGGGAGGGGCAGAGAGAGAGGGAGACAGAGAATCCGAAGCAGGCTCCAGGCTCCGAGCTGTCAGCACGGAGCCTGACGCGGGGTTCAAACTCAACAACCACGAGATCATGACCTGAGCCGAAGTCAGACGCTTGACCGACTGAGCCACCCAGGCGCCCGGGAATACCTTACTAATTTTGAAGCTAAAGTAAGTTTGTGTGCTTTGATTACCTGGGTTGTTAAGCATCCCGTATGAAACAACAGTGCAGGAAATTATCGCTAGAACTGTATGAATACCTGAACAGAGTTAACACCTCATCACTGTGAGGCCTGTGCCTGCACTAGCCTTAAATTTAGCAGCTAGGAGCCAACTGCAGTAATCTCTGACCTGTTTAGAATGAACTGGATTCTGCCTTTGAGGATCATGAGAATTTTATATTCCAATAAAGTGAATCATCTTTAACTTTTTCTTGAGTTCATTCACCTCTGCCACTTTTTCAAAGGATATATTCTTCAAACATTTTCCTCTGCAATTAATCATGACTAGCAAACTCTAAGCTGAATGGAATAATGGCTATCTGCTCAGGCTGGTTTCAAATTCACTCAAATTATTTTCTGAATTGCTTATGTATCCTGTCAGCCATGACTGGTCCCTTTCAGATACCATTATTATTATACTTTCTGCTTTCAGGAGATGGAAATATTAAAGCCACAGACACCATTAGAACAATTTTAGCAAACATATTCAACCATCGTTCCCAGATGTGCCAACAATGAATCTGAATTTTATCATTTTATTTCTTTCCTCGGCTTTTTCTGATGTCTGCTTCAAAGACTTGGAGATTAGGCTACGTGTCACCCGGGCGTCCTTGAATGAGTTATTCTAATGAACCGTGTTCTCTAAAAATGAGAGATAATAGTATCGAGCTCATGGAATTTTGAAATGACAAAATGTGTCCAAAATAATTAGAACTTGGCTCCTGAAAAGTATCAAGCATTTCATAAACATTTAGCTGAAGATGGATTATTTCCTGGAAAATAACAAACATGTGTTTAACTGTATTAGTGATCCTAAAATAATATACGCTCACTGTGGAAAACGTGATAAACAAAACATACAAATCAAGACCGTCTGGAGTGCCACCAGACAGATAGAATCATGACTAACACACGGGTGTGTTAAGTGGAAAGAAAGTAGGTGAAGTCCTGAGCCCTACAGCCTAGCACTGAAGTGGTCAAAACGCAACTATATTGTAGTCAGATATACGTAATTGGTACAAAACTTTGCAATACGGTGATATTGCAATAACGGTGCAATAAGGTGATAAAAAATAGCCCTTCAGAATACCTACATTTTATCTCTACGTAGATTTATCTACAAGAACATCTACATCGTCAGGGATAGTATGGTTGTAAGTGGCAGGCAAATCTTTCGGTGGACACTGAAGATTTCCTTCTAGAAGGAGGACTGATTGCTTCATCTCACATCACGGGGTACTGTCACAGCCTGGTGCAAGGCGACTGGGGGTCAACATCTGAGGAGCAGGCATATTCTCCTCTCTTCTGTTCTTGACAACTCCGAGAAATGAAAAGTCTATCTCACTGTAGTGTTTTTGTCTAACAGGGTTTTTGGAGAGATTAGGATTACCAAGGATGGGGAGGGTAGTATAAGGAGTGTAACTGCCGGGTACCGCGACCTTGCCATGGGAGAAAGGGAAGCGAGTCTCTACACTGTAGGCAGTGCTATTTCCTACATCCGGTGGGCTTGCTGTGACCTGTACGAATTACACAGGCTCCGAACTGTGCGTAGGAACCTTGAGGCTCAGCCTTGGTTTGGGGGCACCAGACTCGCGACATCAATCATTTGAGTCTCTGGAGACACCTGCCACTCACCCTGTTGTGTGATCTCAGGCAGGTTACCCTACCTCTCTGAGCTGCAATTTCCTTGAATCAAGACTCTTGCTTGCAAGCGACGGCAATTTAATGTAAAGTTGGGTAAATAAAAAGGAAATGTATTGCCTCTGAGATAATATGCGGATAACTAACATCTGTTGGGAACTCTGTTTGCTGAAGCCTATTCTAACGGTAATTGCTTATTTAATCTGTCCACAGTTTTATACAACAGGTTGTGTCGTTATTTCTGTCTTAGAGATAAGGAAACCGAGGCATCAAGGCAGTGCCCAAAAATATGCAGTTAGCGAGCATGAGGCTGGGACTCAAATTGATAGCAGATAATAAACAGCTGTTGAATAAATACATGGACTGCCAGAAAGTAACCAGCATAAATAGAGGAGTTGTCTCGAAGTAATAAAACATTTACAAAGCCAAAAGCATCACTTTGTTTCCATCTGATCCACTCAGTTTATTTCTGTTTCGCAGTAACAGCAGGATCCTTATCCTCTCCTATCTTGGTTTCTGGTCACCAGACAAGCCAGTGTACTAAGAGGCTGGCTGTATCATTACTGGGATTAACACGTGTAGCGGGTTCTACAGATAAGGAATCGCCAGCTCCATGTCATGTATGAGATGGGAAGCAAAGCAATTATTCAGTTTCAGTGTAACTACCGTTCAAGATGCATTGGGAGCACAAGGCCTTTCAATAATAAGAAAAACACGTGCTGAGTTAAAAACAACCAGGAGGATTTGCCTCTACCTGTCAAGAGATTTCTGCATTTCATTCAACTTTTTGTTGAATTTTTTTATTTATACTATTATTTATTTATACCTATTTATACTTTGCCTTCTTTCAAAACGAATTTGAAGTGCATGAGGCATTTTTTTAAGGTTCCAAGTCTTGTCTAAAAAGGCCACCTTGTGATAAAAAACTTCTGCACAGCAAAGGAAACAATCCACAAAACTAAAAGGCAACCGATGGAATGGGAGAAGATATCCGCAAATGACATATTCGATAAAGGGTTAGTATCCAAAATCTGTAAAACACTTACCAAACTCAACACTCAAAAAACAAATAATCCAGTAAAGAAATGGGCAGTTGACATGAATAGACACTTTCCCAAGTAGACATCCCAATGGCTGACAGACACATGAACAGATGCTCAATATCACTCATCACCAGAGAAATACAAATCAAAGCCACACTGAGATACCACCTCACACCTGTCAGATGGCAGTTCTTTTTTTCACTACTAGGTATTTACCCAAAGGATACAAAAATACAGATTCGAAGGGGTATATGCACCCTGATGTTTATAGCAGCATTATCGACAATAGCCAAACTAAACGTCCACCGACTGACGAACGGATAAGGAAGATGTCGTGTATACACACAATGGAATATTACTCAGCCAACAAAAAAGAATGAAATCCTGCCATTTTCAACGACATGGATGGAACCAGACTGTATGCTACACGAAATAAGTCAGTCAGAGAAAGACAAATACCGTATGATATCGCTCATATGTGGAATTTAAGAAACATAACAGATGAACATATGGGAGGGTGGAAAAAAAGAAAAGAGAGGGAAGCAAACCATAATAGACTCTTAATGCTAGAGAACAAACTGAGAGTTGCTGGAGGGAGGTGGGTGGGGGATGGGTTAGATGGGTGATTGGTATTAAGGTGGGCACTTGTTACGATGAGCCCTGGGTGTTATATGTAAGTGATGAGTCACGAAATTCTACTCCTGAAACCAATATTGCACTATACATTAACTAGCTACAATTTAAATAAAAGCTTGAAAAAAAAGCCCACCTGGCAGATGCCCCACTTAGAATATAACAGAAAGTTATCATAAAGCCAAGCTAAAATGTGCACACACTGAAAGTATGAAAGAGGTAACAGTAAAAAGCAACCAAGGTAAAAGGAAAAAACTACAGACAAAATTACCACAAGGGAGAGACTTCCTTAGCTAAATTATAATAACTAACAACAGTATACAATTCCCTGAGGTTCAATATTGCAATAATTCACTGAATAACTACCGTGTAGTAAATACTTTTCACGTGTCAACAATTCAATAATTTCTTTTTTTTTTTTTTCAACGTTTATTTATTTTTGGGACAGAGAGAGACAGAGCATGAACGAGGGAGGGGCAGAGAGAGAGGGAGACACAGAATCGGAAACAGGCTCCAGGCTCTGAGCCATCAGCCCAGAGCCTGACGCGGGGCTCGAACTCACGGACCGCGAGATCGTGACCTGGCTGAAGTCGGACGCTTAACCGACTGCGCCACCCAGGCGCCCCGACAATTCAACAATTTCTTAACGTGTCTTTTAGGCACCAGGCTCAGTTCTAGGAGCCAGGGATACAAGAACGTAAAATAGCTTCTCCTCATAGAGCTTACGTTTTAGCAGGGGGTGCACAAAACAAGGAAGAAGGGATATTCAGTATGTTAGATAGCAGTAATGCTCACAATAGTTGTAAGAAGTGAGTTATTATCTCACATTTCGCAAGAGGAACATACAAACTAGGTTAGCTGTAATTTCTCGCTGCCAATTTTATTTCCAACCTATAGTATTTTGACATTTACACACTATTCCTGAAACAATTCCTTGCAGCTTAAACGGGAGATAGACTTATTTATATTGGAAATGTCACCTATACAGCATTCAATAGGATTTTTCCCCCCAAGGGGCACTGAGAGCTAATTAACTAATCAAGCATAGTTCACTGAATAGTAAACCGGGACCTTGTATCTTTTTCAGTATTTCACCTTGATCTAACAACGCTATTGACCCTCAAAGCCCGGAAAGTGCAGCACTCAAACGAAACAACTGCTAGACTTTTTCTTGTCAAGTCTAGAAGGTTCGGTACCTTTTTTTATTTTTTCAAACATGCTGTGGTTCATCTAGGTTTAATTATTTGACCGAAGGAAAAAAACACTCTACACACAGGTCATAATGTTACCTTAAAGGGTACTTAAGACCTCAAAGTATTTCCCCAAACTGTCTTTATGTTGCCCAATGTCCCTTGATGGCAAAGCACAATTTACATACTAGAGGCTGACAGAGGCCCATGAAGGCAATTTACCCACCATGGACCACACGGTCTGAGTCTTAACCTCTGTTCCTTCTCACGTTACCTACATTCTAGCCATAATGGAACTTCTGAGCTTCCCAAGATATGTCATGTTCCTTCGTGTTCACATGCTGTTCCCTCTACATGGAACATGTTTCTTCCACATCTTAACTTGGCTAAACCCTTAAACCACGTTCAACCCAGCTTGGGACCTCAGTACTTCAGGCTGGGATGGGTGGTCTTAGCATGTGTTCCTACAGCCCCCAGGGCATAACCTGCTTCTAGCATGTAATTTGTTTCATAAACATGCACGTGATACTCATTCTGTGCCAGGCACCGTGCTAAGGGCTTTACAACCATTCTCTTAATCCTCCTGGCAACCCTGTGACATGCATCCATGATCATCACACGGTTTCATCACCACTGGCAAGGTTGTTGATCTTCTCCGTTCTACTACGAGGACTGGATTATGTTACGGCCAGTCACCTGCGAGCCTAGTACAGGGCCTGGCACACAGTAAGGATTCAACATGGGCTTGCTGAATGAATGTATGTGTTTATCGGCTCTATAAGAAGTCATCCAGAGTTAAGGTAAGTTTAGATGGTACCAGAGTAGAGGACCACAAGAGAGCTTGCAAACGTGTTTCTGAGGGCAAGACGAAGACAGAGTAGGATCTGCACCAGAAGACCTTTGTAAACAGGAGGCCCCCAAAGGGCAACACGAAGGACAACAGGGAGCAGCGAACAAGAACAATGGAAGGAACACAAGCCTCACCTCCTTCACGGTTTTGGCCGGCATCGTCTCTGAGGACAAGGCTAAGTGACCCAAGGCCAGGGAGTTCGATTTCCTAGGTTGCCAGGGAATCCAGAGACCTTCAGTCTGTAACAAACAGAGAATTATTAGGCTGAGGAAACCAGACCCCACTTGGACCCTTTGGTGGGATGACGGCTAACTTGCCGGAAAGCTGCAAGTCCTCTGGACCACGAAAGACTTCCGGAGGGGACAACACGCCACCTCCCCCACCAGCTGGTTTCAGAGTTTGTTCTTACTTGTAGATAACTTAGGTTTCTGAGGAATTTTGGAGCTAACGTTTATAGAGGCTTTTGTTTTTGTTTTAGAATTTGAGAGAAAGAGAAAGCGTGTGCAAGTGGGGAGGGGGCAGCGAGAGAGGGAGAGAATCCCGAGCGGGCGCTGGGCTGTCAGCGCAGAGCCCGACGTGGGACTCTATCTCACCAACTGGGAGATTATGACCTGAGTGGAAATCAAGAGCCGGATGCCTAACCCACTGAACCACCCCAGGTGCCCCAGAGGTAATTTTTAAAATACTTTTTTGTAGAGATGGAAAACAACCGATCAAAATGTTCAGTGACTTCTCCCTATCTGCAGAGGATATTTTCTTAAATTCTTACAATACAGAAGACCTCTGATCACTCACCCTATACATTAACAGTAGCTGGTGCCTGGGGGCGCCTGGGTGGCTCAGTCGGTTAAGTGTCCCACTTTGCCTCAGGTCATGATCTCGCAGTCCATGAGTTCGAGTCCCGCGTCGGGCTCTGTGCTGACAGCTCAGAGCCTGGAGCCTGCTTGGGATTCTGCGTCTCCCTCTCTCTCTGCCCCTCCCCTGCTCATACTCTGTGTCTCTCGGTCTCAAAAATAAATAAAAACATTAAAAAAAATAAAAAGAGTAACTGGTGCCTGGGGAGCTCAATCAGGTGGGCGTCTGACTTAGGCTCAGGAGGTGATGTCACGGTTCGTGAGTTCGAACCCCACGTCAGGCTTGGTGCTGTTAGCGTGGAGCCTGCTTCAGATTCTGTCTCCCTCTTTCTCTGCCTCTCCCTTGCTAGCTCTCTCTCTCTCAAAAAGAAATAAACATTAAAAAAATTTTAAAAATGCATAGCTAACATTTATTTTTAGTTGGGTACAGCATTTCACATGGAAAAAAAAAATCTCATTTAATCCTCACATGATGGTGAGTTAGGTATCATTATTAACCTAATTTTGTTGATAAGAAAACTCAGTATCAGAGAAGGTGAGCAACTTGCACAACTTGCCAAATGAATACGAGATTAATTTCCCCCTAATTCTTACCCCCCTCCCCTTAATAAAGACAGAATCATTGATTAGGGTTAAGTCTGGGACTAGCTCTGGGAATTTCATTATTAAAAATGATGATTTGGGGCGCCTGGGTGGCGCAGTCGGTTGGGCGTCCGACTTCAGCCAGGTCACGATCTCGCAGTCCGTGAGTTCAAGCCCCGCGTCGGGCTCTGGGCTGATGGCTCAGAGCCTGGAGCCTGCTTCCGATTCTGTGTCTCCCTCTCTGTGCCCCTCCCCCGTTCATGCTCTCTCTCTCTCTCTGTCCCAAAAATAAATAAAAGTTGAAAAAAAAATTTTTTTAAATGATGATTTGTGAATCCCAATCCCAGATAAACTCTTGTGTAATAAAATTTCCTCTCACGAAGACGGGGGATTCATTAGTTTTGTTTGTTCGTTGGTTTGTGTGTACATTTTAGCAGCCTCTCCAGACGTGGTCTATCCAGGCACTTCAATGTTCGCATTTTACATGTGGGTAAGCCAGAGGTATTTTAAGAGCACTTATCCTTGGAAATGCAAATCAAAAGCACAAGGAGATACCACCTGACATCCATTAGGATGGCTACGATAAAAACAGTACATAATACCAAGTGCTGGTGTAGCCAGTGTGAAGAAAAGTTTGGGCGACACTCAAACATTTAAGCAGAGAGTTACCCTATGACTTATCAGTTCAACTTCCAGGTAGACATAACGAGAGGAATTTAAAATACCTGTGTACACAAGAAACTCATCACAGTATTATTCCTAATAGTCGAAGGGTGGAAACAACCAAACTGACCTCCGACTCGCCAACAGATCAACAAAATGGGGCACGTCCATCCAACAGAATATCATTCAGCTGTGAAAACAAATCAAGTACTGATGCACGCTACAACCAATGAATAAACTTTGAAGATACTGTGGTAAATGGGAGAAGGAATGAGTGTCACAACAGACCGCATATGGCATGATTCCATTTATAAGGAATGTTCTGAATAGGCAAAGATGAAAAAGGGATTAGTGCTTGCCCAGGCATGGAGGGATGGGGAAATGGTAGGAGACTACTGAAGGGTATGGGGTTTCTTTTCGGGGTGATGGAAGCGTTTAGAAGTTGATTCTCATAATGCAGGCACAACTCTGTAGATACATTAAAGCCATGGAACTGTGCGGTTTAAATGAGCGAATTTACAGGGGCGCCTGGGTGGCTCAGTCAGTTGAGTGTCTGCCTTCAGCTCAGGTCATGGGCTCGCTGTTTGTGGGTTCGGACCCTGCATCGGGCTCTGGGCTGACCTCGTGGAGCCTGGAGCCTGCTTTGGAGTCTCTGTCTCCCTCTCCCTCTGCCTCTCTCACTCCCTCTCTCTCAAAAACGAATAAACATGAAAAACATTTAAAAAAAATAAATGAGTGAATTTATGGGATGTCAATAAAACTGTTTTTTAAAAAAGCGTTTATTCACCTTCACTCCCAACAAAACTTAGGAACACTCGGTCATCTGATAGAGTACATGGCAACGATACAAGGGTTGAGTTGTATTGTTTTACTCAGTATACCGCTCACCTCAGTTAGTTGTTTGGCATGAAGCAGAACAAGAAAAGGAATTCTCAATGCGAGGTGGGGGGCAGAAAGCATCACCCCTTTCGGCAGAAACACAGATGGCTGATCTGTCCATTACACTAGGAAGGGACTAGAGGGCGTTCTGCTAAGCTCAATAAGCAGTCGGAGAAAGACAGATACCATACGACTTCACTCATACGGGGACTTTCAGAAACACCACAGATGAACGCAGGGGAAAGGAAGGAAGAAGAAGGCAGTAACAGAAAAGGAGGCAAACCATAAAAGACGCTCAAATACAGAGAACAAACCGCGGGTCGCTGGAGGGGGAGGGCGGTGGGGGGAGGGGCAGAATGGGTGACGGACATTAAGGAGGGCACTTACCGGGATGAGCACTGGGTGTTATGTGTGAGTGGGGAGTCACTAAACTCTACTCCTAAAACCAAGACTGCACTGTATGTTAACTAACTTGAATTTAAGTAAAATTAAAAAAAAAAGAAAACAACTCACACAAAGAGGAACACGTTGGGAAATGTTCTTTCTTCCATCCTTCTGTTCATGAGACGGCCCCATGCCGTGGACTCTAAAGCTTAGAAGCCTTAAAGCATTTTTCCTTGACCCAATGGCAGCAAAGTAATAAGTAATGGCAAGAAATGATTTTTGAGGAGGAAACTTCATCTCCAAGGAACTGGATCACACAACTGGCCTGACAACTCCCTTACCCCTCAACGTACATCCCAGACATTTCCCAGAGTGGAAAACTGTTCCCAGGACTTTATCTTATCAGCCCACTGACATCCTCTTAAATACCAAGTGCTCTTCTTGTTCTTAGGAATACAAGCCCTTTTGAATGTCAAAAAGATATGGGAAATATGTTTATACTCACATGTGTACGTAGCCCAACTTCAATCAGGGGAGTCTCCAAGGAGAAAATGTCTCAGCCCAAGGATGATTGTCAATTACATTGTATATTGTGGCTGGATAATTGAGTGGCCTTTCTCCAACTGAACAGCTGACGCAGTGGGAGTCACACTCTGAAATGAACAGGGGGAAGAGTTACCCGGGCGCTAGCTGGGCAGAATGGAAAGGATGCAAAGAAAATAAATATTCATTGCATTCTGATTGCATGCAGAACATTCCGGCTTTTCCAGAGGGATGAGTCAGAAGCCAGAGAGTCAGGCAACAGTCTGACAAGAGATGGGAAATAGCGAGGTACCCTAGGTGGTGGCATCCTTTTGAGCTCGGGCGTCTCTTTAGGTCAAAACAATAGCTCTTTTTAAACAAAATGTACTGAGAATTATCTTGTTTTTTTTTTCATAATGTGGATTAAGTGCGTCACTAAATGCACACAGGGAATGCCAAACCGTCTGCCATGACTTTCCATGGCATTGACCATTCCCCCTTTGTCCTCGGATTGTTGGGTACTAATTTGAGAAACTCCTCATTGGAGAAATATTTAGAAGGTAAATCCATCAGGATTGTTGACGGTTTAGGTGTGGGATGAGAGAGAAGGTGAAGCGTCACAAAGATTCCTCTGTTTTTAGCAGGGAGACTGCCACGTGCAAACAAGTTTAAATTCATTTCAGAGGAAGAGACACCAGTGCCAGTGGGTGGAAGTAATGTGATAAAGGAAAAGGATTATCGCTGGTGAAATGCTGTTTCTGTGCTGGTCTCCAAGTTGATACAGCGCAACTGTTTGAAAATAAAAGGTGGCACCTCGGGGGAATGAAAACACCTCGACTACCCTTGGGGATGATGTAGAACAAGGCTTTTCCAACTTGAAGGTGCTGGGAATCATCTGGGGACCTAGGCAAAATGCGCTTGCTTCACTAGGTTGGGCTGGTGCCTGAAACCCTGCATTTGCAAGCGACTCCTGGGAGATGCCTCCGCTGCCGGTTCATGGGCCAAACTTTTTGTCGCAAAGATGTATAACAAGTCTCAACCTATTAGTGGTCATGAAATCAAATTAACGGGTTGCTATAAAGATTAAAAACAGATATAGAATGGAAGGGGAAAATATCTGAATTCATTGCACACAGTAAGTACTGTTTTATGCAAACTCTCAGCTATGTCCAGTTATGACCCAGTTTACTTATAATGCAACATAATATATCTTATACATTTCTTTTTTATCCTGGTTCACAAGCCAAGACTCTGGAAAGCTAGGACTGTGGAGGAAACCTATGCTAAGAGACTGGATTAGAGAACCATTTAGGCTCCTTCCTACTTTGAAATTCTGCGTCTGTGCAAGCTTAGGTCTCGGATTCAAACGTCTTGTTCTAGCATTTGCAGAATATTCAAAGAGCCTTGAGTATCATCGAACCCACGAACTTCATCCTAGTGTTGGGAGCCCAAGATGCCGAACACGGCAAGGCACTACGTAAAGGTGTGTCATTTTCTTGTAGTTAGCGAATTATGATGCAAAAGCCCAGAGAGCCCCTCCTTCCGGGGGAGATATTTGGTTCTTATTTCTGTTGTTGTTTGGATGCAGGGTCATTCGATTAATTACAAGGGGCTGTTAACATCAATTTGTGAATTACAGGCAAGGCTATTTCGAAGTAAAATAAGAACCTCGAAGAGTTCATGTCATTTTCAGAGCTACCTTATTTGCAAGGTCATGTCTCAGACTCTAAATAAATCTGGTTCATTATTTTTTAACTGAACGAAGATTGCATTTGAAATTCAATCAAGATACAGTGTCACTTTTGTTAGTGCTCTAATTTACAATCTGTACCAAAAATATCTTAGTTTAAAGGATTATAAACTTCGCAAGGGTAGGAACACACAGACACACACAGACCCACAGTTTGTAAATTTAGAGTTGGGGCAGAGCAACCAAGGGCAAACAAAAGCAGCTTCAAAGGGAAAGAATGTTTTTGTGAGGTATTTCAATTTGGAGTTTTACTACTCCAGCAGTCACAAGGGTAAGTATGCTGTCTGAGAAGAAGTCACTAATATATGACTTCTCTTGTTAGCGTCAGAACCGAAGGAGTGAGATTCGACCACTCCGGTTCATGTCACTTCTCTAATAAATCCCTGGCACGGTTTGAATTACATTAACTATAAAACGAATGGATACCATATTGTAAAACCATACAAAATATCCATTCTTTCTGTATTTTATAGCTGTTTTCGTTCATCACAAGATCATGTTTCATTTAAAAACATGAGCTGCTGTGTCAGATAACCTGTGGGGTCACGTCAGCATTATATTTTCTTCTTTAGTTAAAAATGATGAAGTCCAAGTCCGGTCCAAGTAATGACTATCAGTGCTAGAAACATCTAATTTGATCTTAAAGCATTTCAATACAATTTGAATGTTTTGATGCAGAAAACGCAATGCGGAATGTTAGCTACTGAAGCTCCAAATGAGTCAATGTTGGGAAGAAATAAAAATAACTGAATGGCCTTGACAACATTCGAATGGAACTCAGAAACTGACTTCTCTTGATTCCTTCTTAATCACTCCACTATGCGCCTATCTTCACCTACTAAGCCCATACTCAGTGGTGTGCTAGGTATACAGGAAAGACAGGATAAACAAGAATTGAGCTCTGTCTTGAAATCCCTTTTAGCTGGCTTTTCTGAATTGCTAGAATTTCACAGATCAGAGATCAAATGGATATACACTCCACTCAACTGAACAGATCTGCATTGGATCCTGACTTTCTCTTCTTATTCTCAATTACATTACTATTTGGCATATCTCTAATTGGGCTAAAAATCAAATTATATAGTCCATGTGCTAAGGAACCAACAATTAACAAGCTAATCAACTGTCTCCTATTTACATTTCAAATATTCAAGCTAACTGTTTACATGTCAGGCTATACCTTGATTACAGGTAAGAACCCTTATTGTAAAAAGAAATGGGACTTCCATGGTAGGCTTGAATTTCCCAAGTTCCACATTTCCTAACAGTGAGCTAAAATGAGTCACTATTTTCTCATTAAAACATAAAACACTGTCTCATTCGAACATATAGCATTAGAACTATTTAACGTTGGCCTCTGGATGGAAAGATACTTCATGGACATCTTAACTGCTTCACCCTCTTCAGGCAGTGGCGAGCCTTTGGATGTGGTATATGTTCCTGTTTTACAGTTGTCGTATTTACTTTTGGATGACCCAGTACTTTTTAAAAGATTTGTTTAAAAAGTAATCTCCTGATTTGTTCATTGTAGCTACTCTGCCCGGTATGAGGTGGTATCTCAGTGTGGTTTTGATTTGTTTTACCCTGATGAGGAGCGACGTTGAGCATCTTTTCATGTGCCTGTTGGCCATCCGGATGTCTTCTTTAGGAAAAAATCAGGAGACTATAGTTTCTGGAGAGGATGTGGAGAAACGGGAACCCTCTTGCACTGTTGGTGGGAATGCAAACTGGCGCAGCCACTCTGGGAAACAGTGTGGAGGTTCCTCCAAAAATTAATAATAGATCTACCCTATGACCCAGCAATAGCACTGCTAGGAATTTACCCAAGGGACACAGGAGTGCAGATGCATAGGGGCACGTGTACCCCAATGTTTATAGCAGCACTTTCAACAATGGCCAAATTATGGAAGGACCCTAAATGTCCATCAACTGATGAATGGATAAAGAAATTGTGGTTTATATACACAGTGGAAGACTATGTGGCCATGAGAAAGAATGAAATCTGGCCTTGTGTAGCAACGTGGATGGAAGTGGAGAGTGTTATGCTAAGTGAAAAAAGTCATACAGAGAAACACAGATACTGTATGTTTTCACTCTTATGTGGATCCTGAGAAACTTAACAGAAGACCATGGGGGAGGGGGAGGAAAAAAAAAGTTACAGACAGGGAAGGAGGCAAACCAAAAGAGACTCTTAAAAACTGAGAACAAACTGAGGGTTGACGGAGGGTGCGAGATGGGTATTGAGGAGGGCACCAGTTGGGATGAGCAGTGGGTGTTGTATGGAAACCAATTTGACAATACATTTCATGTTAAAAAAAATAAACTGAACCAGTGTTAAAAAAAGGATAAATCTAACAAAACATGTGTTAATATCTGTACACTGAAAACTACAAATTATTGCATAAAGAAATATAGGCATACCTTGGAGATATCATAGATTTGCTTCCAGACCACTCCAATAAAGCAAATACCACACACACACACACACACACACACACACACACACACACAAGTAATCTCTACACCCAGCAGGGGGCTTGAACTCCAAGATCAAGAAATGCATGCTCTTCAGACTGAGCCAGCCAGGTGCCCCTGATCCAGTATTTTGAATTTCTTTTGTTATTTTAAGTTCCAGAAGGAAGCGGAGGCACTGAGTAAATTTACATATTTATTACCAGTAGTATTTCTTCCTTCAAAGTATTCCTAAAGATGATTTGGTGATTACAGGTAGACCAGATCCAGTCCCAAGAAGCATGCTTGTCAATGAAACCAAACCTTCATGTGAGTTGGGTGCATAAATGTAAGGTTAGAAGCAGCTAGGTCTTAACTACTATGTCCAAAGTCTACGACTCCGTGAAGATCGATAACCCAAGAAATGCCACACCTTTTTAAACTAATTCATGGTAGAATTGCGGAACAATGAGGACCGACCTACCTACCCATTACAAATACCGTTGATTGTCTAGCAATCTTTCAGTGACTGGGTACAAAGGCGTAAAAGGGCTAGAAATTTTAGATACTAGACGGGACCAGTGGTGAAGATATTTGGGGCAGTGAAGCCTTTCGAACAATGTATTCATAGATGTCTAAGTAAAAGGCTGCCTGGGACTCTATGTAAAGGAATATTTTTAAATTGAAAACACTCATATTTAACTTCTCACTGCCAAGACCCAATCATTTTATGTAACTGTCAGATAAACCCTGCACTACATCGCCTATCTTTGTATGTAACTGCCAGGTATATAGAAAATATATTTCCTCTTATTCAGCTTTTTCCATTTTCACAGTCATCTTGGTGAACAGGAACTACACGTGTACCATACATGTAAAAATAATGATTTTCATCTTCTCCAAATTTCATTTCTAAGATTTTTTTTTCAATTTAGGTCATATACAAGATGGAGAGGAAGCAACGTGAAACTTTTTATTATTTTCACATTTTCCAAGTCATAATTGGAGAAGTGCTACTTTATCATACCTCACGAATAAAGGGAAATAGGAAAAGGAAAATGGTCTCTGTGTATCACTACAGAGATGCTATAAAAGAAGCATTTTTTCCCAGATAAGGGGTGCATGCACGCAGGCGCGCGCGCACACACACACACACACACACACACACCGAATCATTACTTTGACTTCCATTTAGCACAACAGTAAAATATGACTGAACAAAATGTTCACAATCAAGTCCCCCACCTGGATACAGGGTACTAAGCCAGTATGAACTTAGCTCTGGTTAATCAATCTTTCAGAGAAACACAAGAGTGGAAGACACATCGGGAGCCATGCCAAACCATCAAGTTTTACCTATTTTTAAGCTTGAAATCACACCAAGTATAAAAATGACACATTCAAATGCATCCAAATGCCCACTTGTTGAATTGATTCATTATTTTGTCATTGGCTACAGATGAAGAAACTGAGGCACAGAAACTATTAACCAGGTCACAGGGCCCGAGCAGTGCCAAGGGCTGACTTCAAGGTTAGTGCTATTTCCTCCGGGATCATGGACGTGGCAAGAACAAGGGTCTGAGGGTGGGGGTAGAGTGAATAAGACACTGCATTTTAGACAGTTTGGGACAGCATGTTAATGTCTTCTGTGCAACTGGGGAGACAATGGTGCGATTCAAATTCTATTTTTTTTTAATAAAAAATTTTTTTAATGTTTTTATTTATTTTTGAGACAGAGAGAGACAGAGCATGAGCAGGGGAGGGGCAGGAAGAGAGGGAGACACAGAATCGGAAGCAGGTTCCAGGCTCTGAGCTGTCAGCATGGAGCCCGACGTGAGGCTCGAACTCATGGACTGTGAGATCATGACCTGAGCTGAAGTCGGATGCTTAACCAACCGAGCCACCCAGGTGCCCCTCAGATTCTATTTTTAAAGGTTGGAACATTCCCTAAAGCATAAGGTGGGTACGAGGGAGGGAATCAAAGGCCCAAATCAAACCTGGCAAAACCTCTGTGTGTTGAAATAGTATCCCATAATGTGAAGTAAATAAAACAAAAACATACAAAGACCTTGATCATCCTTGCCCTGTCATCTGAAACGAGTTCGTTACTGGTTATCATTTCCACAAATTAATTCGTATCCCTAACTTTCTCTGGATAATGAAAGTTACTGCACACTTACTACGCTTTTGCAGAGACCTGGTAACATAAAGAAAGTTTTATGCTATTCTCCACGACAAGATAATTACGAATTTTGTAGAGCCCTCTCCATTTATAATTTATATTCTTATAAAAGTTAACCTTAGCCTTGTACATGTTGTTTTGTTTGGTGTCCTTGTGCCTGGTTTTAATCTTAAATAAAGGGATAAGAAATGCTACTCTTTTTTTTTTTTTCAACAGGGGAAAAAAATCTGAAAAGCCACTTCAACAACCCCAAATACCGCCGTAGTTTTATCCCACTTCACTAACCTCTCCTACTTGTGAGGAGCTTTGATTTGAGCTAACAAGGTTCTCAGACTGTCTGTCTATTGTCCTGTTATGGCTCCCTCGGCTGGCTTCCTGCGGTAAACAGTGCTGATGCGACGTTTTGTGCAGGCCACAGCACAAGAGGGGAGTGGTAGGGGAAGGTCTACGGAGAGGGACAGGGTCACAGAGCTGTCAAGGCCTTCCCAGGGATGGGGCTGTCGCAGACCTACGGTCCATTCTAATCAGGGCCTCCACTTGCTGACCTTAGGCCCAGGTCCTCTTCGGCGGCCAGGAAACGGGGAGAGAAGCCGTATGCTTTGTTCTTTTGAAGTGAATACAGACAGCAGTTAACAGAAGAAAGCAGTGGAAGAAATGAGGAATCTGGTCAAGGTAAAAGGAACTCAGGCCTCAGTTCGGCACTGACCTATTTTTTTTTTTTTTTAATCAATTCTTAATTCACATAATCACTCGCCAAATTGCTCTGGCTAAATCCTCGGAGGGGTGAAGAGGATTGTATTTAGCAACGAGTTGAAATAAAACATTGTATGAAACCTTATCTCATCAGCTAATGAAAATTAAAAAAGCGTATTTGTTCACATCTCTCCAAGGTTCTTCGGTGTCCTATTGCGTCCCGACCGTCTCTGACAAAAATATAGATGTTGCGGGGTGAGTAAAAGAGTGGACCGAGTAGAAGCTGAGCGCTTTAGAGACCCCTTGATGTACCGATGTCAGCTTCAGCTAACAGTGCTACACGACGTTTGTCACATACATGATGTGTATGTTTTCTATTGCAGCTATAACGAATTCCCACAGACGGTGGGTGAAATCGACACGAATTTATTCTCTTACAGGTCTGGAGGTCCCAAGTCCAAAATGGGGGTCAGGGGACTAACATCCACGTGTGAGCAGGGCTGCATTCCTTCCGGAGGGCCCCGGGGGATAATCTGCCTTCTTGTCTTTTCCCGATTCTACAGACCACCTACCTGTCTTAGCAGGTGGTACCCTTCCACCTTTAAAGCCGGTAACGATCAGTCGGGTCTTTCTCATGTCACCGTCGCTCTGGTTCTGACTATTCTGCCTCCCACTTGGACAAGAGGCTCTGGTCATTACCTTGGGTCCACTCTGATAACCCAGGAAAATCTCTTTACCTTAAAGCCCGATGAATGGACCCACCCGGTCGCAGTTCCACCTGCAACCTTCCTTGCGATGCAACGTAACATACTCACAGGCTCTAAGGATGGAGACATCTTTGGAGGGCCAGTACTCTGCCTACCACACACGGCATCAACGGAAGTAATGAGCATGACTGGGAAATGCGCACAGGATGCACGTTAATGAAATCAATGCTTTGAAACGAATCTCCTGAAGGAGATGCGGACAAGTCCAGTCAGGCAAGTTTCAAACATCCGTGTATCTATCATTCCAGACATTCTCGCACTAGTTTCTGTTTTGTCCTTCAGTCTAGGATCCTCCGAAGAGGCAGCTTCTCACACACCATTATCGGGCTATTGCTGAGCCCAACCAAGTCAGCTGTTTATCAAGTTAAGTGACTACTGGTAAGGAATAAGGCATTTGCAGAAACCAGCTTCAAAACAGATACATAAAACCCACCAAGTACCAATGAGGGGCGAGGCGTAAGACCCGTGCTATGACACACACATACGTGCCCTCACAAGAGGGATGTGTCTATTCACAGCTGGAAAGCTAAGCTTTTGCGTAAGCCTGTGCTACTCTAATCTTTACTCAAAGTACCTGAAGAGGAGGAGAAGGAGGAGGCAGCCATTGTGCAAAGGTAGTCTACTTTCTAGGACATATTGTGGAACCAAAGGTTGGGTTGCATAACCAATAGGTTTGGCAAGCAGTCCTAAATTCTTCTTTTATTCCATCAACCATTCCAAAGTATAATGCAATTTCTCTGTCCATATGCATCAATGATTGAATTGTCAGCACCAAATTTTATCTCCAATTAAAGATTAAATTCCAATGCAACGTGTTTATTCTTATTTTTGAGATGGCTCATTCGACATGTCAATGAAGTATCCTGAGACAGATTCGTGCTGACAATTTTGAAGTAGACGCATTTTGCCTGGACTCCTAACCAATCACCCCGATTCTTGTCCTATATCCGATATACTAAGTGACTGTGCAAAACACAACTTCTTAGCACGATATATAGCTGCATGACCTGGACCTTGCTAGAAAGTTCTCTCTAGACTTATTTCCCACCACTTCCCACTTAATGCCTCCCGTCAGACTTCCTACAATACTCCGCACGAGCCCTGCTGTGTCAAGTTTAAGAGCCTTTTCTTTTGTTTCCTCTGTTTGGAACACTTTCCCCAGTTCCTTTACTTATCTCAACCCCCAACATCCATCAACACTTTACTCAGGTATGGCTTCTAAAATTTCCCCTAACTCCACACTTACCCACCTGGGGTGGTGACCTCCCTCACCTTTTTTAATGTTCATCCCCTTCTTGAGGTCAGAAGTGGGGTCTTAATCTTTTATTTTCCCAGTGATTAGGGAAGACGTTTAAAAGAAGATAATCAAGACATCAGGGATGATTTACCAGAGGAAACACTGTAACCTTGACTGGAGAAAAGCTAAATTACGAGTGAGCTTCTATCACTGGATCAGTTATGAGTGTGGTGTCTCTCGATTGGATGGGGCCCTCAGATGTGGGGCGACAATCGGGCGGAAGGTGGTGCGGGCCATGAAAGAATTCACCTGAGGCAGAACAAAGGAGACAGTTTATTGAATACACCGCAAGGGAGCGGTAGGCAGGACAGCAAAGGAGAGACTGTCTGCAAGGAGGCAGTAGGTGGGGGATGTTTTTCAAGGGGGAAGATGAAGACGTATGGCACCGTACGGGATTTTCCCTTGTAGAAACTGTGCCTGATTTTAAGTAGCCAACTGGTTACTTAGGGCCTATGGGTATTTTGAAGTGGGGGCCTGATGGGCCTGTCCGTATTCAGCCAGAGGGTCACTGAGGGCCCTTACGCCTTCATTAAGATTGTTATTCACCTTTATTATCATCAAACTGTATCTTTCAACTTTCAAGTGGGTTCTACGATATTAGAATTGAGTCGATAAATTCATCCTTGTAGTTATTTAAAAACTGGGTTGGGCACCTGGTGGCTCAGTCGGTCAAATGTCTGACTCTTGATTTGGGCTCAGGTTGTGAGATCTCAGGGTTGTGAGACTGAGCCCTGGTCGAGCCCTGGTCAAGCCCTGCGTCGGGCTCTGCCCTGGGCACAGAGCCTGCTTAAGATTCTCTCTCTCCATCTCCCTCTGCACCTACCCCTCTCGTGTGCTCTTTCAATGTCTCTCTCTCTCTAAAAAAAAAAAAATGGGTCATAGCTTCTTCAGTTAGCCTTATTTTTTTTTTAAAGGGGGCAATACTAGTTGATTTAGTCTATCTAAAGTTTTCCCTATAATTTATAGAATACAGGTTTGCGAACAAGGTATACGTGGAACTCGTTTCCAAATTCTTCTATCTACACTCACCTCTTTCAGTAAAAGACATGTTTAACCGGAAAAGATCCCTGGAACATCTCTCTGCTTTTTGTTTTTCTCCATGGCCGTTAACATCAATCTTCTAACGACCCTTTATGTGGTCACCAGACTACTGGCTAAATCAGATGAAAACTGAAATGCTTGCTTGAAGGTTGAGACTTGGTGGAAAGTGGACAAGCTGGGCATAATTGGTGACCATGATTCTTAGCTTCATTAAAATTCTCTTTCTGGCTTCCCATGTTGGTGTATGTGCTGCCGAAGCGAGCACTCTCTTTCTGGCTTCATACACACCGGTACATTGGCTGACGCCAACTGATTGAATTTCTATCTCATGACCGTACCAGCTTCCCAGAGGAACCGAGGCACTGGAAGGGACACTTACTCACTTCTGTTAGTATGCCCCAACCCACACTAGCCAGACTGGGGGGCAAAACTGGAGCCATGATCTTCTTTTCTCCTGCCTTCTCAGCCAGTTAGTGGGAGGAACAGCTATAAAGTAAGCGTGTGTGCATGTGGGTGGGCACAAGCTGACACAAAAGAATCTGAAAAAGTTCTAGAATCAGCACCATAACCCAACGAATAGTTTTTAGTTATGTAAGAAATGGCAAATAAAATAATAAAAACCGATCTAGGAAAACGGATTTATGTTGGGGTGATATACAGAAAAATGCTCTGTGTTGAAAAAAACAAGAAAAAAGTGTGTGAAGTCGCAACTGCTTTTATGAAATTGAATTCTGGGCAACTTTCCATCCGGCTTAGATGTGTGTGGGGACGAAGGTTGTAAGAAATCCCTTCCATTATTAAAAAGTGTAATTCATGTGCTTTTTTCATTCAGACATACCTTGTCTTTGCTGCAGTTGTGTGAGGAATTTGATAGTCTGGCAGCATACTCATGAGTGATGGGAACATTTTGCCTAAATCCAAAATAAAGGCTTTTATTTAGTGGCAGCATTAGACCCTGCCCGGACAGCTGAATGTTACAAAGCTCTTTTTTGGCCCCTAGCAGTGAAATAGGAGATCTTTAGAAGGATTGAAATTGTCACTATGGACCTAAGAGATGTCTCTTTTATTCAAGCCTGGGGGTCAACTTCAGTCATGGTGGGAGAATTTAAAAACTTTTTGCCTCTTCACAGAATGATTTTCACTGAAGTAACCCCTCAAACATGAAGGTCAGCAGGCCACATTCCAGTTACTTCAGTGAAAATCGACCGAAATAAAATAAAGCAGAGTCTAGTTTTTCTGATATTCTGTCAACTAGAGATTCCTATTAATGGCTTCTCCCACATGGATCATTGAAAACTGATGGTCTCACTGGTAACCCTGAAGTCCTGAAACATCTCGAAAGCTTTCCCAAATTATCAAAGAAAGATGGAATGACTTCAGTATCATTTCGATGTTAACTATATTTCATACAAGATAATGACTTGATGTTTGTATATACTGCAAAATGATCACAACAATTCCAGTAAACATCCTTCAATGCTCTTAAAATTGAGGATCCAAATGTCGCACAAAGGTATAGTCCCTTCAATTCAACAGATGTGACTAATGAGAAATATAATTTGTAAGCATATACAGATTAGAGAACAAGATTGTGTTTATTATTTTAAAACAAATTAGGGGCGCCTGGGTGGCGCAGTCGGTTAAGCGTCCGACTTCAGCCAGGTCACGATCTCGCGGTCCGTGAGTTCGAGTCCCGTGTCAGGCTCTGGGCTGATGGCTCAGAGCCTGGAGCCTGTTTCCGGTTCTGTGTCTCCCTCTCTCTCTGCCCCTCCCCCGTTCATGCTCTGTCTCTCTCTGTCCCAAAAATAAATAAACGTTGAAAAAAAAATTTTAAAAAGATATTGTTTGGGGGGCGCCTGGGAGGCTCAGTCGGTTAAACGTCCGACTTCGGCTGAGGTCATGATCTCGTGGTTTGTGAGTTCAAGCCCTGCATCAGGCTCTGTGCTGACAGCTCGGAGCCTGGAGCCTGCTTCCGATTCTGTGTCTCCCTCTCGCTCTGCCCCTCCACAGCTTGCACACGCTCGCTCTCTCTTTCTCTCTCTCAAAAATAAATAAAAACATTAAAAAATTCTTAAATGTAACATTTGATATTTGTTAATTCCCTGAAAGGAGGGACAAGATATTTGAACACGGAGACATCTGTGGCCAAGAGTATCTGATTTACTTCCAGGGCTGATTTTCTGAATAGTCGCCTACATAGGTTCTCTCTCTCTCTCCCTCTCTCTCTCTCTGTGAACGAGCAAACGCTCTTGAAGCTGTAAACTGCATAAAGGAGGTCAAAATACATAGCTGGAGGAAGGTCAATCTTCAGCCACTGGCACCTTTTAGCAGGTTACTAATAAGCACTCAAGGATCACCTCTTAGTTAACTCAATATACGTAGCATCTGACATATCCTACTTCCCTTAGCTCGGTTTCTTATGAGTTGATTTTTCCCTACCTTAGATGACTAACAGCAACGTATAAAGGTTTGAGTAGGTATGGAAAATTTTAGTACCTGAGCTACACCTACTCTTTAATTTTAGCTTTTCATTAAAATGGCCTCAGTTTGTTAACCGTTACTTTGATCTCCTATGAAATGTCCTTACCAGCCATCAGGAATATCCTGATAGTCTGGTTCATGGAGAGAAGGCCCCTGTTCTATTGCCAGCGGATGTGTTCTATAGTCTAGCGTGATTTTCTTTAGTTGTCTACTTAATATCAGGATGGATATCATGTCTAAGATATTTTTGCCACGATATCATGTTCATCTGTAGGCTGCTTATTCCTTGCTGGCCTTCAGATACAGTCTATGTTCTCCTGTGATCTTTTTTAGGCTCCCTGGAGTCTGACCACTCTGAAATCGCCCGGGCTCCTTTACTGGATGGCTTCAAGTTGGGTTTGGCCAGTGAGAGTCATCAGCAGATCAAAGGTTGGGAGAAGAAAGACAACAAGGTCAGGGGGTTTCTTCTTTGCTTCATCCTGGCTCCAGGCTATGGTTCCGGCAGTAGCTGCGTTTCTCCACACCTGCTGACAGTATTTCTTCACTGATTCCGGTCCTCCCCAGCGTCTGTTTCTTCCCCTTCTGCCTTAGAAGGGACAATGGCTTTCCGCTGCGACTAGATTCTGGGTGCCTTGTCGTGCCTAATTGTCCCATCAACTCTATAGCAAGATCTCTTAATTGTGAACCATGTGACGGTAAACTGTATTTCCTGCAGGGATCTTCGCTGATCCCCAGGAAGAAAATACCAGGCTTTTATAAGAATCTTGTTCTTAAAAAAACAGAACAAAACTTTACCATGACTGCTTAGTATTCAAGAGCAAGTTATTGTGATAAATAAGATTAACCGTGAATCTCCAGGACACTTCTTCGGGAGTCAGAAACAGTCCTATCCTTGCTCTCTTGGAATTTTGTTACAGACCTGGGTCTAATCTTGCCAGTGTATCCAGTCTCCACAGTCCCGTAAATCCACACTGATGCCAGAGACAAGTGAATTAGACAGAGGTAATCACATCACTCCTCTGCTCAAAACTTTTCAAGGACTGCCCATCATTCCCAATACCAACAAGATCCTTCAAGATATGCCTGTGGCCTACATACCTAGCATTATGTCCAAACACGTTCATTGCCAAGCTTAGTGGAATTGCCTGGAGTTTTCCAAGCACTCGATTCACTCCTATGCTTCTACAGTTCTTGGTAGACTCTTCCATTATAATATTTACTTTAGGTTCTCCAAACGGTTCGTTTGTCTGTCCTTCCACAGGAATTCAAGGCTCGTGGGGGACTCTACATCTTTTTGTCATTTCATGTCCATGCCAAACGACATCTGGCCCATCACCAAAATCTGATCGATCAGAGGTTTTCAGTCTTGATGGCACATTAGAATTACCTACGGGGCATCTTTTTAAAAAAATCTTTGTGTCCACACCCTATCCCAACCAAGTGAATCAGAATCACGAGGGTGGGCCCCCACATCAGTTTTTAAATTCCCCAGGTGATCTGAATGTGTACCTCAAGTTGAAAACTATCAATAGTTGATGAATGAAGGAATCATTGTGTTAAAGAAAATTTAGAACAAAGAAGGGCATACGCTAGAATGTTAATGGTGATTTGCTCTGGTTAATTGGTAATAGGCTAGCTTTGCATTCTCTGTGTTTTTCCAAATTTCCTAGAATGAGTATCATTTTATTATTAGAAAAAATAAAAGTGCTGCTAAGTGACCTTTGCCTATTATGACCTTTACGTATTAGTAGTGTGAAAGCTAAATGTGTTATAAATCATGGTATTTGGGGATTAGAACAAAGGTTTCATTTTGAAACCCTAGGTACATCACCCAATGCGTGTGTCCGTGTTCAAGAGGTTAAAGGGAGAAGTTTCTGCAGTCAGTGACCCAGTACCGCTCCATTCACTGTATTTACAGTTTGGGTTCCGTTGATCCTTTACGAAAGAAACTTATTTCTCACCCTGGAATAAGTCCCTCTCACTTCTGTCACATTTCCTTTCACCAACAGAAAATGGTAAACACAGGTCCTCTGCCTGGCGAGACTGTGAGATTTGGGCAAGAGCAAAACAAGAGAGCCAAACACTGGAACAGCGATAAGTAAGTTTCATCCACGTTTAGACCACAGATAACTACAAGCATCAATTTCTTCTAATCTGGGGAAGAGGGGACACGTAGTAAGAGATGCTGAGGGACGAAGGCTGCTGTGCCTTGATGGCTTGTCCTTACTCTGTGCTCCAGGGCCTGGGAACAGTTGCTGCCCAACGGCCAGAGAAGGGGTACAGTGTGGTTCACAGAGCCCACTCTTTGGACACAGAGAGTCCAAATGCAGGTCCAGAATGCAGGGCCACCAAGTGCTTTCTGAATCTGCCTGCATTAGTAGGCCTATAGAGTCTTGACTTCTTTCCGGATTGGGATCAGCTTAGAGGTTATGGTGGTAGGAGGCATGACCTATTTAGTGAAACCATGACCCTGAGGGCCGTGCATGGAGTGTTCAGTTTGAAGACAAGCCTAGAAAAATCCTTTCATTTTCATATATAAAGAAATAGTGGCTCCAAGAAAGGGAGCCAACAACCTGAGGTGACCCAGCACCAGACCGGGCTGTTGAGAACGCTAACGTTCCTCCGAGGCAGGAAGTGATCTCACCAGGGGTCACATGCCCCTTGGGATGCTATGGTATGCATCCAGGCGGGGTGTGGGCACACCCTGTGTCATTCAGGGAACTGTGTAAGGAGGGGAGACCTGCACTGAGGCGCCACCTGTTCCCTCCCTGGGGCAGGGAGTTACTTAACAAGAACCCCTTCTCAACTTTCAATTTCACCATCCTTATGTATAGACCTGTCCATAGAATACCATCTGAGAGCTAAAGTCAAGAGTAAAACTGACGCCTCACATGTGTGAGGCTTTCCCCGTCCACAGATGGGGAGTATGTGTGCTCTGTCTGTTGAGGGAGGAGCAAACAAAATGAATGACAAGGGTGAGAAATCCTAGCCTCAAGTGTTTAAGGATTCTCACAAGCTGGACCAGATAACCTATTACAGAACCAAGGTCTTATAGACTTAGATGGAATAAAACGATTTTTCTCTATCTTTAAGAAACAGGTATAGAAAGCCTAGTACCGTACCTAGAACAGATAAGACACGATAATGTAACGGTAGCTACCCAAGAGTTTACAATTAATCAGTTTACAATTAATCAGTTTACAATTAATTCAGAAGAAGAGTGGCGAGAATGGAAGTGAACCAACCTAAACTGCATGTTGGTAATATGACTTGTAGGCATTCACAGAATCCAGAAAATGACTGGACGTCAGTAAAGAAACACTAGGGTGCAAGGTTTTGTCAAAATGTGGATACAAAATACTTAAAAGTTCCGAGACAAAAGGGCAACTAGACTCTGTCGGGTATTAAAAATTCAAGGATGGACCTGGGAGCAGGTCAAAGACGCTAGTTTTTTTTCTGGAGCTCGGAGTTGAGCAGTTTTGTTTCCTCCCACCCCAGAAACTTACAGGTAATCACAGTTGCTTTTCTTCATATTATCTCTTTAACGGATCAGAACCAGACAAATTAACATTTCCCCCCTCCTACTTGCTCCCTTTCTCAAAGGTTTTAAATGCTTTAAGAGTAAAAGGATATGTTGTCCCAAATAAAATTGGCCGTCACGAACTGAAATGATGAATTTTACCGTAAAACTGGCCAATTAAAAAGGATGCAATTTTTTTTTCTTGACATGTTTCACATTTTATTTACATTTTAAGAGTAACTTTAATCTCAAAATCACATATCCACGCACCTATTTCCTTTTGGTTGATTTCACTTAAACTCACGGCGTGTCAAACAAAGACTGAACAAACGTTGACCATATATGTTACACGTAACACACAGGGACGGCTTTTAACTGAAATTCACTGACCTCCCCCACAACATGATTTTATTATAAATACAGGTATCAAAACAATCCTCAACTTATTTTTCATATTTCTCGCAGTCGGCACCCACACCGCTTCAAAAATTAACACAATTTGTGACAGTGTTCATTGTACCTGCTACTTTAGACAACTTCAGCTGAAGCTCTTTCACTAAGCAAGATGGAAAAAACATGCCATTTCTGTATTTCCTTCCTGAGATTTTTTTACTTTTCAGAGATACACCTGCTTGCACACCAGGTGATTCTTCTTCCCATGCTTTCATCTTATAAACCTGAATTCTATTTTGAGTACTCCAGGTTGCTGAAATGGTAGTGCCTTAACGAGAAAGAAAAATGGTGCTGCGTTTTTCCTCCTATAACCCGAAAACATAATGGTGTGTATATATTGAATAAATCCTTACAAATGGCCAGGTCATGTTTACCAGCTGGAATCCTTTCACTTAATGTGTGGCTATTTTGCATTGTGATATCTAGTTAAGACATGAACACGAGTAGAAGGTTGTTGATTTCAGACAAGTTTGGGATCCACTAAAATGAACTGCTATATTTTGTCCTTCTGGTGGCTGTGGAAGCCTCCTCTTTTCTTTGGACATCAGTAGACGTCCTAGCTCTTGAAGTACAACTTTAACGCTATATGAACTTTGCCCTTTTGCTGACGCTGGTATGCCCTGTCCATCCAACATTCACTTGGGATTATTAATTCCATTCATGTTAATTTTGGTTACACATCTAACTGACGGAGGAGCTTCTGGGGAGTTAGGTCCACACTCTACTCTCCGGCTTTATATTCCGTTTTCACAATTTGTCTGTGGAAAACACCATCTTCTCCTGCAGCCTGATGCCAAGACTACAATTTTTCAAAAATAATTAAACCAAGAATCTGGATTACTGTAACTAACACCACAAGTGGCTGGATTCTGGGGCTCCTGGTTGGCTCAGTTGGTTAAGCGTCCGACTTCGGCTCAGGTCATGGTCATCGCAGCTGATGAGTTCCAGCCCCGCGTTGGGCTCTGTGCTGACAGCTCAGAGCCTGGAGCCTGCTTCAGATTCTGTGTCCCCGGGTCTCTCTGGCCCTCCCCCACTCGTGCTCTGTCTCTGTCTCTCTCTCTCAAAAATAAATAAACATTTAAAAAAATTTTTTAAAAACCACAAGTGGCCGGATTCCAAGGGTGGAAAGTGACTACAAAGTGCTTTTCTATATTCAGGATATTTTCATAACGATGGTTTTGAAGGAAACAATGCATATGTATGGAACTTCATCAAAGCACACAAAAGCTACAAAGGGCTAGCAAATCCTGAGAGGTCATCGCATAAGATAGTTTTTTAACACAGATAAAAGAGCTGAGAGTCAGCCTGCTCTTTTGTTTGTTACATGTATAGCATGTATACATGTTTGTTACATGTTTGTTACATGTATAGCAACTTAGCTGATCATGTGTGAGAGCAAGAGACAAACGGGGCAGGTAGAGAAATCACCATCATCGAGGCCTTTCTTACCAGGATTTAGACTAACATCAGGAAGAAAAAGTCTGGTTTTTGTTTCTACCTACATCTGTTCACGTTCTTTTTTTTTTTTTTTTTCAGTGTTTATTTGAGAGAGAAAGCGAGTGCAGGCAGGGGAGGGGCAGAGAGAGAGGGCGACACAGAATCGGAAGCAGGCTCCAGGCTCTGAGTTGTCAGCACACAGCCCGACGCAGGGCTTGAACCCACAAACCGTGAGATTACGACCTGAGCCAAAGTCGGACGCCTAACTGACTGAGCCACCCAGGCACCTCTGGTCACATTCTGAATTCAGGATTCAGTGATAGGAACTGGGAAGAATCAAAAGGTGAGTAAGAACCAGTCCCATATTCTAAGCTGTTCACGGTTTAGAAGGAAAGATACGGCACCATTACGTCATCAATATATCCTGTGTGACTAGCTTAGTTACTAAATAAGGTTACGTTTCTTTTACGTGTCTAATAACTTCTACGGCAGTGCTAGGCTTTGAGTAGATGATAAAGAGTTTGTGATTCACCTATTATCTGTTTATCTGATACTATAACTGGCCATATATGACTAGGTTTTCTCAGACAGGATGAATGGACTTTCAAGGTCTATCCTGTTCCTTCTAATATATGACAGTATTTATTCTTCTTGAGTAAAGCAATAGGAGTGAAATACTTAAGAGAAAGTTTCTTACTTTTACCAAGACTCAGACCAAGATATGGACAGGCCATATCTAAATGCCCACCAATGGATAGATGGATAAAAAACAAGATGCAGTATACAGACACAACGGAATAAGATGGCCGTGAACACATTCTGCTAAATGAGCTAAGTGAGAGAATCACAAATACTGTATGGTATCACTTACACGTGGGATCTCCACAACTCACACTTGCACAAAACAGAGAGTAAAATGGTAGTCACCTGGGGACAGGGGAATGTGACTGATGGTGTTCAAGGGTGCAAATGTATATATACAACTCTATTGCACTCTATATAATGCGATCAATATCACGACAATAGCAATCGCATTACAATATGTAAATGTACCAAAGTGACATATATACCTTCAATCTACACGGTTGTCTGAAAATACAATTTCACTTCTATTATAAAACTTCTCTCAAGTTTTAGAATTTTCCAAGCATTGCTCCTTTCCAAATGTTTTTACATTTTCCTGTGTTAGGGTTAATATGGTATTCTATTCAAGGCAGCTTATTTGTAAACAGTCTATGTGATCTGAATTGAATTTTGAAACTAGTTTTAAAAAACCAAAGGGTTAGGTGATGAAATAAAACTCCCTGACACTTGACTGGGCCCTTTTACAAGTTCATTAACATGGTGAGACAAAACAAACTGTAAATAAGCAGAAAACAAAACAGTTAAAATGGGGTAAACACCAAGGACGTTATTTTTACCTAGATAAACCTGAACACATCAACTATGGCAACATTTTATTAACCCGGTTGATGAACTCAATATGAACTTGATATACTTGGCAATGTCCAGAAATAATTTTTTAAAAGAATCTAAGTAAGATTACATTTAAGGATACCTGAAGATTCACTAAACTGAAAGTAAATAAATTTTTAGAAAAAAAGTTTTATTTTTTTTAATGTTTATTTACTTTTAAGAGAGAAAGAGATAGAGAGCACAAGCAGGGGAGAGGCAGGAAGAGAGGGAGACACGGAATCCGAAGCAGGTTCCGGGCTCCTAGCTAACAGCAGCAAGCCCAACGTAGGGCTCGAACTCACAAGCCATGAGATCATGACCTGAGTTGAAGTCCAACACTTAATGGACTGAGCCAACCAGGCGCCCCTAGAACAAAGTTTTTAAGTCATCTCTAACCCAATGTGGGTTTTGAACTCACAACTCTGAGGTCAAGAGTCTCATGCTCTACCAACTGAGCCAGAGAGATGCCCCTGAAGGTAAATAAATTTAAGATCTCCCAAGAACTACTCAATCTATAAGAACTTGAACTTTAGAAGGAGGATTTCACCAACAAATATTAGTGTTTGATTTGTGGGGGAGGGTTTGTAAATAGTTGAACACTACCATGATTTTAGATACTGGCATTTTCTTTGATCAGATTTATTACATGTAAATTATCTCATTTTTCTTCAGTACATAATTGTTAAACAAAGAGATCATCTGCTGTCAGTATATTTGCTTTTATTAATATTTAATCTATCTACTCAAATGTACATTTATCTCAATTTACTATTAATTTGGGTTATTTGGAAAAGACTAATTCACTCTCAGCACCATGTTTAAATTTGGAAAGTAGCAGATTCTCAGACACACTACGTAGCATGCCTTACCTTTTCATTATAACAACAGACTATGAGCAAATACACCGGATTCCTGGCTACAACTTCTTTTTTTTTTTTATTCAAAAATGTTTTTAATGTTTATTCATTTTTGAAAGAGGGAGAGACAGAGCATGAGCAGGGGAGGAGCAGAGAGAGAGGGAGACACAGAATCTGAAGCAGGCTCCAGGCTCTGAGCTGTCAGCACAGAGCCCGATGCAGGGCTTGAACTCATGAACCACAAGATCATGACCTGAGCCGAAGTTGGACACTTAACCCACTGAGTCGCCCAGGTGCCCCCCCTTTTTGTTTTTTAACTTTTTAATGTGTATTTATTTTTGAGAGACAGAGTGTCAGTGGGAGAGGGACAGGGAGGGAGAGAGAGGAAGAGGGAGGGAGGGGGAGAGAGAGAGAGTGAGAGCGAGAGGATCTGAAGCAGGCTCTGTGAGCACAGAGCTGGAAGCGGGGCTCGAACCCACGAACCATGAGATCAAGGACAGGACCCGAAGAGGGACGCTTAACCGACTGACCACCCAGGTGCCCCAGCAACGTCTCTTTCTTAACACTGCTTCTCTCATCTCAGTCTATACACCATAATTAATGACCAGAGGGCAAAAAGACTCTCCATTTTATCCTTTATCACCATTACACCCTCTTTGCCTTGATTTACAGAAGGTATATTCTTACAGGGCTGTGAGAAACCAGCACAAGGCGCAGAGGCGTGGTTTCATGCAGGAATCTATAAAGATATCTGAGTTGTACCACTACGTTATTCTTAAAACAGAGTAAATAGTATCTGACCTGAAAGAGAGTGCAGCAAACAAGCTCCTTTTGAAAAAAGAAACGATGAAACTCTAACAGATTCATTCAAACAACCATTGTTCTTTTGGGAAAAGGACAAGTTTGAGGTTAATGTGACATTATCTGTGAAATACTGAAAAATCTGTTGGCCTTGAAAGGGATGTCAACATTCTGCCAGCTTTGGGTTACCTTAGTAACTAATAGACTGAGGCCTTGCGAGTATTTAGTGACCAAGGAAAGTGGAAAGCCATTTAGATGTCCTAAGCGGAACCGAAATGTTTTTTCATTGCATTCAACTGGTTTGTGTTCTTTCCTCTTCTCTGAGCTTTCAGAACAGGAAAATTAAGAATGGCTTGAAAATCATTTAGCTAAAGAATAAGAACAAAATTGGTATTAGGAAACCCAAGGCAAGTGCTTGTGCTTCCAACATAAATGGTAGTTTGTATAAAACTTTCATTACCATTAAAATAGAGAGTAAGTAACACAGAAGAGGTACCATGAAATGCTTGGCGTCATCCTGGGTTATACTACGAATTTAGATAAATTCTCTCATTTAAACAAGAAGAGTTTTCAGTGATATTCTGGCGTAATTGGATACTGTGACTATCATTTTAGTGATTATCTTTGTATAAACCATGAGGCTGAATAGAATATTTAGAATGGTGAGCGACTAGGGATTTATCCAGGTCAATCCCTCCTTGTGCCAGGCAATATTGAGGCCAGTGAGGCAGCGAACACAAATAAGAAAATTCTCTGCTTGGTGAATGCCACTTGTCCCTCTGCCATGCTGCCTCTCCCACCCCATCAGAAAGTGTATCATATCTGATCACTGAGTTATGCCAATCAACGGAGCGACTTTTTTTTTTTTTTGGTCTTATTATTACAGAACAGTTGCTCTCCTAGCACGGTCCCAGCAAAACAAAGGAGAAACTAGACTTAAGAAAAAAGACAGCATGCAGTGCCTGGCTGCCTACCTCAGTAGGTTACGCATCGGACTCTTGGTTTCAGCTCAGGTCATGATCTCACGGTTTGTGGGTTCGAGTCCCGTGCAGGGCTCTGTGCTGACAGCTCGGGGCCTGCTTGGGATTTTCTGTCTCCCATTCTCTCTTGGCCTCTCTCTACTCGTGGGCTGTCTCTCTCTCAAAATAAATAAACTTTTAAAAAATTAAAACAAAAAGACCCGCTTAAGTGAACTATAATGCATATACTACAAAATTCATCTACGTGTGTAATTCAACAGCTTTTACTCTATTTACAGAGTCGAGCGACCATCATTACAACCTCATTTTAGACCATTTCCATTTTTTTCTCAAAAGAATCTCTATGCTATGGACAGTCATGCCTGCTACCCGTCTTCCACCCCAAGTAAACACTAACGTGTTTTCCGTTTATATAGATTTGCCTTTCTGACCTTTCCATGTAAATAGAATCATACAATATGTTGCCTTTTTGTGGCTAAATAGTAGTTCATTGTATGGATAGATGACAATACACTCATCAGTTGATGGCCACTTGGATTGTTTCCACTCGTTGCTATTATGAATAATGCTGCTATGAACGTGCATACGCCAGCATTTGTGTGGACAGCTTTCATTTCTCTTGTGGAGATGCCTAGGAGAGGGATTGCTGAGGGCCCGCCAGACCGTTTACTCGAGGGGCTGTGCCATTTTACATTTCCACCAGCAATGTAGGAGTGCTCAGATTTCTTCGCGTCCTCCTTTTATTATAGTGATCCCAGCGGAAATCAGGTGAAACTCATTGCGTTTTTGATCAGCATCTTCCTGACGATTAAGAACGGTGAGCAGCACTTCGTGGACTCACTGGTCATTTGTCTATCTCCTTTGGAGTAACGTATTAGGATACTTGTCTTTTTATTATTGGATTTTTTTATAGAGTTCTTAAAAAAATGAAAAAATGAAAGAATGAAGTTTTTTTTAAAAAAAATTTATTTGAGAGAGAGATAGCAAGTAGGGGAGGGGGAGAGAGAGCGGGAGACAGAATCCCAAGCAGGCTCTGCACTGCCATCACAGAGCCTGACGTGGGGCCTGAACCCACGAACTGCAAGATCGTGACCTGAGCCGAAGTCAAGAGCCAGACGCTTAACTGACTGAGCCACCCAGGTGCCCTGAGTTCTTTAAATATTCTGTGCACAAGTCCGTTCTTGGACATACGATTTCCAAGTATTTTTTCCCCAGTTTGTAAGTTGTCTTTTCACTCTCCTAAAGATGTCTTTTGAGGTGCAAGAAATTTATGCAGGGCATTACAGACCTTTAATCTAAGAGACCGACCTTGGGAATCAATTTCCAAGAAAAGTCTGTGTATTGGTTATATATTGCTGCTTAGCAAATGACCTCAAACTTAGAGGCTTAAAGCGACACAAATTTATTATCTCCTAGCTTCCACAGGTCAGATATTAGGCACCTTTTAGCTAAGAGGTCCTCTGCGGAGGATCTCAAAAGGCTGAGACCAAGACCTTGGCCAGCTATGTCACTATACGGAAGCTTGGCTAGGAAAAGTTTCCCTTCCTACCCTCCTCAAGTTGTGGGAAAAATTCATTTCCATAAGGGCCTATGACTGAGATCTGTTTTCTTGCTTTCTGTCAGCCAAGGAGTATTCTCAGCTCCTACAGGTCACTCTCAGGTTCTTATCATGTCACCTCCTCCATAGGCCATTTCACAACATGACTATTTGCTCCATCAAAGGCAGAAGAACCACCTCTCTCCCACTTTAAATCTCTGTGACTTCAGGAAGGGCCAAATCTCTCTTTTAAGGACTCGCCTGATTAGGCCAGGCCCACCAGGACAATCTCCCTTTTGATAAACTCAAAGTGAACCGTGGGAGTTCAGTCTCCTAACCACAGGAGTTATGTCCTATTACATTAACCGAGTCCACCCACTTGCAAGGATTATAAAGCTGTGTACACCAATGGCTGGGAGTCTTGGGAGTCCATTTTAGGATTCTGTCTACCACAACCCGAAAAGGTAACTTTCTATTTTTATATGGAGAGATTTATAGGAGGAACATTTTAGTTATTTCACTTGTGATTTTTACTTCTGTTTAGAGATTTAAAAAATAACATGAAAATATTATGTGATTCAAATATAACCTAAACTGTTTAATTGGCCTGAGTTTTTGCTTTTGAAGAAAGGCTAAGAGCGAACAAGTGAGTGAGACGTTTCACCAAGACCATGTTTCAAATCATTTTATCATATGAAAACTACCAGGGCTAAGGGTATTGAAACAGCAGTGTTCTCTGTGTTCTCCTATAGGATTCTGTTGGCTTCCGGTCTCACATTTAGGTCTTTCATCATGACCATTTTGAGTTTATTTTTGTGAATGGTTTAAGAAAGTGGTCCAGGGGGTGCCTGGGTGGCGCAGTCGGTTAAGCATCCGACTTCAGCCAGGTCACGATCTCGCGGTCTGTGAGTTCGAGCCCCGCGTCGGGCTCTGGGCTGATGGCTCAGAGCCTGGAGCCTGTTTCCGATTCTGTGTCTCCCTCTCTCTCTGCCCCTCGCCCGTTCATGCTCTGTCTCTCTCTGTCCCAAAAATAAATAAACGTTGGAAAAAAAAAAGAAAGTGGTCCAGGATCATTCTTCTGCATGTTGCTCTCCAGTTCTCCCAGCACCATTTGCTGAAGAGACTGTCTTTTCCACTGGATACCGTTTCCTGCTTTGTCAACTATTAGTTGGCCAGACATTTGTGGGTCCGTTTCTGGGTTTTCTATTCTCTTTCATGGATCTACGCGCCTGCTTTTGTGCCATTACTATATTGTCTTGATGATCATAACTTTGTAACACAGCTTCAAGTCTGGAATCGTGATGCCTCCAGCTTTGGTTTTCTTTCTCAACATGACTTTGGCAATTCAGGGTCTTGTCTGGTCCCATACAAATTTGACCTCAGCTCCAGCAACTTCTTACTTAGCACATCGCCGGAGGCAAGGGCAACAAAAGCAAAAATCAACTATCGGGACCTCATCAAGCTAAAAAGCTTCTGCACAGCAAAGGAAACAATAAAACTAAGAGGCAACTGACAGAATGGGAGAAAATATTGCAGATGACATTTTAGATAAAGAGTTAGAATCCAAAATCTAGAAAGATCTTATCAAACTAAATACCTCCCCCGCCAAAAACCCCAAAGAATCCAGTGAAGAAACGGGAAGACACGTATAGACATAGACACTTATCACGCGGCTAACAGACGCATGAAAAGATGCTCAACATCACTCATCACCAGGGAAATACAAACCAAAGTCACCATGCGCTACCACCTCACACCTGTCAGAATGGCTAAAATGAACAAATCAGGAAACGACAGATGTTGGCGAGGCTGCAGAAAAAGGGGAACCCTTTTGAACTGTCGGTGCAAATGCAAATCGGTGCAGCCACTCTGGAAAACAGCGTGGAGCTTCCTCAAAAAATTAAAAATAGACCTACCCTATGACCCAGCAATAGCGCTGCTAGGAATTTACCCAAGGGATACAGGAGGGCTGATGCACAGAGGCACTTGTACCTCAATGTTTAGAGAAGCACTCTCAACAATAGCCAAATTATGGAAAGAGCCCAGATGTCCATCGACTGATGAATGGACAAGGAAGATGTGGTGTGTGTGTGAGTGTGTATGTGTGCGTGTGTGTGTACACATTTACATACACACACAATGGAATATTACTCGGTGATGAAAAAGAATGAAATCTTGACATTTGCAGCAACGTGGATGGAGCTGGAATGTATTATGCAAAGCGAAATCATCAGTCAGAGAAACAAAGATATATGATTTCCCTCTTATGTGGAATTTGAGAAACAGAACAGATAGCATACGGGAAGGGAAAGAAAAAAGAAATAAAAACAGAGAGGGGGGCAAACCATAAGAGACTCCTAAATACAGAGAACAAACGGAGGGTTTCTGGAGGGGAGCTGCGTAGGGGGGATGGGCATTAAGGAGGGCACTTGTGGGGATGAGCACTGGGTGTCATATGTAAGACATGAATCACTCGGTTCTACTCCTGAAGCCAAGACTACACTGTATGTTAACTGACTTGAATTTAAATAAATTTAAAAAGGAAACAGTAGTGTTCTCACGAAGCGTCGTTATTTGAAAATTCATTTGAAAAGTAAAATACTTTCAACTTTTCAAACATTTATGTTAAAATCAACCTTCTCTCGCCCACTTTCTCATGCCCACTAAGCAAGCAAGGAACAGCCAAGTTTACTTCTATGGTCTTGAAATAAATAGTTATGAGAAAAATATTAGTGGAAAAATAATTTTGGATAATGACTATTTCTATTATGGCTGCTTCTAATTGCTCTGTGGCTTTAAACAACTATAGAAGATTCTGATAACGGAATCATCACTGCAAATTAAAAATCCAGTTGCTATTTCCGGCTTAAAGCAATTTGATTGCTAACAATATCACGTTAAGTGAAATTTGCTATGAGAGCATAACTTAAGTATTTTCTTCGAAAAGAAAACAAATAAATCCGGGAGGTGACAGATGAGCTACTTAACCAGATAGGGTAGGATCCTCTCTCAGTATTCACATGTATCGAATCAGCACGAGGTGCACTTTAAAGACTTTCCAATTTGGGGCTCTAGGGTGGCTCAGTTGGTGAAGTGTCTGACTCTTGACTTTGGCTCAGGTCATGATCTCGAAGTTCGTAGGATCGAGCCCCACGGCGGGCTCGGTACTGACAGTGCAGAGCCTGCTGGGGATTCTCTCACTCCCTCTCTCTCTGCTCCTCCCCTGCTCACACTCTCAAAATAAATAAACGTTTTTAAAAAATTAAAAAAGACCTTCCAATTTTGTTTGTCAGTTATATTTGAGTACCGCCAAATTTAATAAACCCAAATTTAATAAAAAGTGGTTTGGGCTGTAGTATGGGTAAAGGAGGATGAGTTACGGCTTGACTCAAGGAAGAATTCAACCAGGACTGGTGACCTGGTGGGGTCGTCGTGCAATGGAAGTATCCTGGGAAAGAAATTCGTGTGTGCCCACAGCTGTGGCGCAGACATATCTGAACGCTTCTAATGAGCATGCGGCATGACCAAGGAAAAGTCTGTCTGTAGGAGTTGCTAGCAATTTCTTGGAAGAGAATTTATCTGAAGACACTTGTCTCAGGTGGTATTTTTCCAGATTCGAGACCCGGGGCAAGGATTCCAATTCAAGTAGTTTCATTAGGAGGTGTAGATGACATTGGGAGAAGAATCGGGTCACAGGGCAGGGCAGGGAAGGTACTGAATACATTAAGCCGACTATCACAGTGAGCACGTGGAGAAGAATTCCTCTGGCAAACAGTACACAACACAAGCCCAGAGTTGCTGGAGAAGGGCGAGATCTGGGAAGTGTAGACACCTGTCTTGAGCATCAGTGGTTGAGGGCTGTTCCCAGGAGGTATTCATTCCTCAGCACTTCCTCGCCCTGGGAAGAGCATTAGGCATAGGGATACGGATTGCGTAGTTGGAAGCCTATGGCAGCATACATAAAGTTCCAGGGACAATAAGAGACAGGACACTGATGGTATCTGTTTCAGGCTTACTCTAGTCTTATGTCCTCAAAGGGGAGAGAAACATCCTGCCTTTTGCTTGAGTCCATTCCTCCAGTCACTTGGACACTTATGTAAATGCTGAAATGCAAGAGCACCGCAAGTAAAAGCTGACAAAGCTGTTTTCATGAAACTTACAACATACGGACTGGGCGTAATTGTGTTGCAGAACCCGGCTCAACAGAGAAGGATCCCCGCTCTCTTCTCCACCCAGAATATCGTGTTCCTGGCAAAGTTTTGTGATAACCTGGGAGTGAACGTGCTCTTGAGAACATTACTCTCCCGGGTTTTCCCAAGCGTCCTGGAAAAGTGGGTCAGGGCTAGAAAATCCATTATTATGATTGTTAAGGCAACCACATTTCCACAGGGCAGTGAGGTCTGCAAAGAGGTCGCAGGCAATGGAATTCACAGCAGCCTCGCTGCTTACCCCGTTCTCTCCCGTGTTTATTGTGCTCTGTTTACCATCTTTTCTCTCCTGTGGATTGGATCAGAAACAATTTGACAAGAAGCAACTCTCGGGTTGCATCATGAGATCTGTGGTCAGAAACGATCAAATAGTCAAGAAACCTCCTGTCTGCCCACTTATGGGTTCATCCAGCAATCCTTTCGAGAACACAAAGTCCCGGGTTTCATCATTCCATGTTGTTTCTTTGGAGTTTTTGGCATCATGGGTCTCAACTGGAGAGAGCCAGGCAGACCTCAGCTTGCTGTCCATTTACCTTCAAGAATACATCGGGTTGTGCTCCTCGCTATGTATGTCGTCCCCGCGTGGTCTCACTCCCGCCTCGGGGAAGTTTTTTTCAAGCTGGTGCTTTGTCCTCTATTCCCACATTTTCCATCATTAGAGGCTTTCAATCAGATTACAGCCCTTCTACCACAATGTCCCTCCCAGCAGACTCTGCCACTCAAGGCCCTTGATGATGCGTATGTCCTTGGCATTTACTGTCTAGCTTCCATAGATTCCGAGAGTCATCTCATCCTTGCCAGCAGGGCCACCGTGGCCCACAACCCAGGCACTGGCATCGGGAAAATCAATACCTGTTACTCTCAGCTGAGTAACGGGAACCCAAACTTCAAGGAGATCAGACTTAACTGCTCTCTTTAGGGTAGGGGTAGACTGGAAACTGAGTCTGCCTTGCATTCTTCAGGTCACTGGATTTTCACCAAGGCAAGTTTTAATCTTTCCCTTTTACAGAGTAGGAAACTGAGGCCAAGAGGGGTGAAACAAGGAATGCACTCTGCCCGTCTAGAAAGTAGCCGAGCTCAGCTGAGAAACGGAGACTGAGACCAGAGCACATTCTCCACACTGTTGCATCTCACCTCACCCAAACAAAGAGGAGCCACGTCTTCAAAAAGTTTGGGTTTTTTGCCTTGACACAAGTCTATTGGGTATACTGTGAAGCATTTTACAGTTTCTGAGTTGGACATACTATGAACTTAAGAAAAAAGTAATGCAAAATCTCTCAAGAACTAATTTTAGGGAGAACTATGTAAAAAAAATGAACCGTATAAGAGATAAGGCAAAGAAAAAAAACCTGAATAAATATTTTTACCACTATGAGTAGGAAACAGATCGATAAGGAGCCACATCCATGAGTTTTTAGATCTGAGACATTGCTGGTCAATTGCTATTCAAAGTCAGATCATTTGTTGACGATACCCTTCAGCCCACAAGAAAGATTACATTGACAATGACTGCTTTTGGGACACAGAGTAAAATTAACTTCTAGGTTATCCCCGTCAAGGACCATTAAGTCCTGAACTATGAGGGACACTGTGAACAAGTCATATTTTAACCTCCCATGAGCACACGGCCGGCAGGTTTCGCCCCCTCTCCTCCCTTCAACAAATCTGACCTTCACTGAAATTTATGTGAAAATGAAAAGGGAAAGGAAAGCTGTGGCCCGGCCAAATTCTGACGATGTTACTCATTTTAATTACTGGTATTTGGAAATTAAATGGCCTAGGGCTTGTTCGGCAATTTGTTTCTGGAAAAAAAATGATTTAAGCAAGCCACAGAGTCCCAGTATCTTTTTACAGCAGGTGTGGAACAAGGCGTTCATTTTTCTTTTTACAGAGCGTCCTTGTAAGCATAATAACAATTAGGAAGCAAGGCCTTCACATGGAGACCTCAGGCTCGTTCTGACATTCTTGCTTCGGCTACTTCATTGCCTATAGTTTCCTCAGCCAGCTTTGCCAATACTCGCACTTGAAAATTCCCTTGAAATAACATTTCACTCTGAAGACTTTTTTTTTTTTTGTAGAAGATTTTAAAGGATAATATGAAGAGTACTTTAAAGTTAATTCAACTGCTTTTTTTGTCTTCTGGTTCTATTGTTTAGCTTTGCCTTGAGTTACACTTCCATTAATACACTAAAGTGATGCAGTTTAAAAGAAAAGAAGGAGGGGCTACACATGAAGTTGGATTTGAATATGGGTTTCCAGCCACTGAAGGTGGCCATCAGCTCAGATTTTCATGAACTGGACTATACTTTAGTATAGTATAGTGCACTTAAAAATAACTTGGACAGCTCTATGGGACATCTCTCCCAACACCAAATGGTTTTAGGTCCTTTTTTACCCTTCAATTTTTCTCATTCTCTCTAAAGAGGGGCTCAATCAAATTTAAAATACTGGGCTTTGCTATCCTGTTAGCTTTAAGATCTACTAATAAACAACTGTGTATTTCTGCAATAAAACATGAACATGAATGAAAACAGAATCTGATCTTTTACTCCCAGCATATATTGGCTCATAGAAATTCCCCAGGTAACACGAAATAGTTTACTTTTGTGCAGGCAGTGTATAGGGCACAGTGAAACTACTAGATATTATACTATTGCTCATGTTATGCAATCTAAATAAAATTATGAGAAGAGTGGTTGGAGCTGATGAGAATGAGCCCAGAAAAGGTATTAAAACAAAATGGCATACAATGAGATGATAAGGAGACTAGCTTTATTGACTGGAGTGGAAAAGCAACCCAAGGGCTCCTATGTTCTGGCATTGACTTTTCTGACCACAAAGTGAAATATGGTCCCAGGTCTTAGATCCTAGACTTGTATCTCTGCAGCTAGAAAAGCACAAACAAGAATTCAAATCAAAACCATAATAATATTACTTTGTGTCGGGTTTAGGATTACCTTTTCCCAGTTCAGTTATTACCTCTGTATGTTTTCTTTTTTATGACGCTTAACACATTTAAAAGAAACTGATATACTGGGGAATCTGACGTGTGAAATGATTTGATTTGAAACAGTTAATCAACACTGGACTTGTGACTTTGACCTGAAAGGTGTAAGAGAATCTTAAAGTTTATAACAGTATTTAAATGGGTAAGTGGTCCTGATTTACTGTATTAATGGTTCTGCTCTATTAGCTTCATAGGGGTCGCTTAAGTGAAGAAGATTGTGTTATACTAGGAGCCTTGTGAAGAATTTTAAGAATTATATTAATTTGGTAGATGTACGTTGAAATTCTTAAGGCAAGTTAAGTAAATTTGAGGTTAATTGTTTAGGGGAATTTAATCTGTTAAATGTGACCTAATGAACACCAATGAATAAATGTTTATAACTTTAGATCTGGATGCAGTATAAGATTTGTAATTGAACTTAAATGCTTGAGAAAACCTGGGTTTTAATTTTTTTTAACTTCACCAAAGTATTCATTTAAAAAATAAGTAGCAGCAAACATTTTCTGCTGGGAACAAAAAAAGAACACCCTTAGCAGGATCGAAGAGCTGTTCAGTGTAGGCATTTGTTGGGACTGAAATTAGTCAAATCATCAAATGACAATTATCACTTTTGTAGCATATGACAGAGAAAATCAGCTCAGGTGAAGAGCTGTGTCTACTGAAAAGCAGATGTGAGGTCTAATTAAGATCACTGAAGTTTTCTATGTAGGGGTCTCCTATGAAGGACATACCCAGGAGAGCTAAAAACCTTGAGGGTGATTCTTTCTCCTGACCATGGTGAGGTTATGAGGAAGAAACAGCTGAAATTAAGAGGGAAGAGGGGCTAGAGGAGGAACAGAGAAACAAATATTGCCTTTGATGGGAAGTTGGACTAAATATTCTCTGAAGTCCTTTCTAACTCAGATCTTAATGCCGAGGAAGAAGATGGAACCACAGCACTCTAAAGTAGATGCTCAGAGGACTGAGGGACTGAAAGGTTAAGCAACTGGCAAAGGTCACCAGTTAGGAAAGCATAGCGCTGGGACTCAAACCAGGTAGGCTACCCTTTGCCATCTCAATATGTTATTGATAAAGAATGTACTGAATAAGTACTACAGAACAAATGGCAGGTGGCAGGAAGCTCTCTGAAGAGATGTAAAAGGCAGTGAAAGGGTATAGAGGACAGTGGTGGCAGGGGATTGTGGGAAGAACATGTTTAGATGTGTTGCTTTTGGAAGACCTCTCTGAGGAGAGGAGTCGAGATTGGAAAGAAGAAAAGGAGAAGGCCATTGTGAACACCAGGAGGAATGCGTCCTGGTAGGTGCATCTTCCAGGGCAGGGTCCCTCAAGTGGGAGCAGCCCGGGTTTCTGGAATTATAAGGCAGCCAGGGCAGAAAAGGGAAAGCAAAGAGCTAAAGAGGAGGACATCGTCTCCGACTGGCTAGGGACAAAGTCACACAGAACCTATGGGACAGGATACAGGTCTTAAGTCAAAACAGTGACGGCATTTTTTTTTTAAATAATACTAATAGCTGTTAGTTTGTGACTGGGTGTTTTAAGGAAAGGGCAGGACATTTATTAGTCTATAAATATCTGGAGAAGGAAACTGCCTGCAGTCGATGCCAGGTGAGGACAGGGTGATGCGTATCAGGAACTGAGGCAGGAGAACAAGGGTTCTTGGGGGAATGTCAACACATTTACCGAGAAAATTAAAGTCAGTGATAGAAAACTGTCAATTTCTAAATAAAATTAATGACTGCTTGGTGGAAGAAACTGCATTTTATCATGACTCACTGAAAGTATCAAAGCGATTAAGAAGAACTACGCAAAGGTTGGCTTCAACAGAAGCTACTCATCCATCAAGAACCAAGCTCTATTAAAAGTGCTTTCTTGACCATTGTTAATTAAAATTATCTTCAAAATTTCCTTTTTCTGTCATGTTTTGTTACTCTTTCTCTTTGTTTCTAGGCTCCACTCTCTGACAAAAGTGTAGGTTTCTTTCCGTCCCACCTTAACATGTAGAATTTTCCCTCCAGTGGTTCTCAAGAGTGGGATATTTGTTTAAATACAATTTATCAAATTAGCTAACATACACTGTATATAGTGTGCTCTTGGCTTCGGGAGTAGAGTCCCATGATTCATCACTTACGTACAACACCCAGTGCTCATCCCAACAAGCGCCCTCCTCAATGCCCATCCCGCATTTTCCCCTCCCTTCCGCCTCCCTCCCCGCCAATCAACCCTCAGTTTGTTCTCTGTACTTAAGTCATTTATCATTTGCCTCCCTCTCTGTTTGAAACTATTTTGCCCCCCTCCCTTCCCCCGGTCTTCTGTTAAGTTTCTCAAATTCCACCTATGAGTGAAAATATATGATAACGGTCTTTCTCTGACTGACTTTTTCTGACTCACTTAGCCTATTATTTCTATTGCTAAAGGCTATCTGTCAGCATGACTGTGGGTAGGCCATTACAGGACAAGAAGCCAATGCGTAAAGGTCCTGCCCTCTGAGGGACAGTCCCCTTCAATGAGTTGTTCTTCCCCAAATGACAATACTACCTTAGTTAAAAGCACTGGGTGCATTGGAGATGCTTTTTCATTTATTAACATGGATTTCCCCACCTAATGAATTCCTAGACGTGAAGATTTCCTGCCAAAACCTTAATTATTTTAGTAATTTTCCCACAGTCCATTTTAAGGAGCCTCACATCAGTAGCTTTTTCTAGTCTTCTTTCTTGTCGGAAAATGGACTGGTTTTTCTAGAGCAGATTATAGGGATAATATTATTGGGACTATCGGACCTGACTGAACGGCCATTTTATGCATGCATATATAATACACCTCCATAGAGAAAGGGAAATCCATTCTACCTAAAAAGGTCATGTAAATATTCACAATGTGATTCCATTACAGGCAATAGGTTTTCATCGGCAATGAAGAATTCAGGCACATTCAGTCACATATGTGTGGCCATTTGTTTTCTAATGGCTGGAGTTCTGTGCTTTCTGCCTGGTTGATCAGTAGTTGGAACAGATTGGCAGGTAAGAAATGGGTGATTAGACAAATTCTATGTAGGAGTTAATCTTCAACATCCTCCAGCATCTAACCATTAACATAATTAGCCAACATGGCTCCCCCAGGTTTTACAACTTAGAAGGGCCATAATGGGTACCATTTTCACTTATTAACATGCAGAAGAATAACTCAGGAGCATTTTTCCTTGACCTTGATTCTTTTTTTCGTTCACAAGTTGCCAATGGCAGACAAAGTAATTTATAGAGAGACATTTCATGCCAAGGAAAGTAGCAAGGCTGAAATGCAGCTATATTCCCCTCTGGTATAGAATATTTGTTTGAGGTTTTAGATTTTAGAAAGCACTTTCCCCCACATTGCCTTCACTGCTTCCCACTATAGCCCTGTAAGCTAGGCAGGGCAAACATCATTGCTATTAAATATTGTTTTGAAGAGATGATATAAAACTCATGTACTAGCAGGTTAAGCAATTTTCAAGAGGTCACTTGGCCAATAGGGGTGAGCTCAAAATAAAGTTTTTTGATTTCCAATTTATTCCTCTCTACTTTTTAATTCCATCATTGAAAGAAAGAAAACTAGGAAAGAAAGCCCTGTACTCTGTATCTGGATATACTGTGGATGAGATTTTATGTACCCAAGCCTGTAGATTACTGGTAATTTCCCCTAAGTGAGTGAAAAGTATTTAAGTAAACCTTCTCACTTTTTTGGACCTTTTAATGCCTTGGTCTCTGTCTTAAATAAAAATAAAAGTCCATCTGGACGTATTTCAGGAAATACAAAGGACCCTTTAAAGTTCTGTGATCTGGAGAGATTTAAAAATTAAAAGCCATGCAAAGAATTAATGATTTCAGATGGGGTGATAAATTAAACTAAAACGCCACTAATAGTCTACACAAGGTTTCTCTGGATGAAAAAGTAAGGTCGGCAGGAAAGATGGCCTTATATTCAGCCCAGCTCAGTCAATTCATTAAATACCACGGAAACAACAAAGTTATGTTATTTTTTCCCAATTGATGGTGAGTGTCTTTTCCCCCCTTGTTCCTATTTTTCAGCTGGATTTGGCCACCTGGTAATCCTAGCAGATGCACCAGATACAAATACTTAGTTTGACTAAAGCTATTAGTTACCGACACTCCATTTCAGAATACCGTGCTTGATTCCTTCAGTTAAGGAAATTATATAAATGTGTCCCTTGAAAATGACTATTAGTTTCTAAGTGTGGGATTCAATATACAAAAAGAAAATAAAATTGAAGTTTTAAAGAAATATGTAAAAAGAGTATACCAACATATTTGAGGAATGAAGACACAGCAAAAAAGCAAGGACAGGTATAATTCTAAGAATGAGCAACTTACAATGATGTTTAATTTTTCTGAACATTAAAACATGGGTTTTATTAGCAATAAAATCTCAGAAGAGGGCATTACCCAGGGAAATTATTGACCATGTGAAGTTAATGGACCTGTCCCTTGCCTTGGGCTATGAAACCTTTTAGCTAGTCTTCCATCAATCTTGGAAAATGCCTCTATCAGGATCATTAATGCACAAGAAAGTTGAGAAAAGGGTGATGTGGGAATACAAAAGATACAAAAAGGATACAAACTTTCCATCTAAGGAATCACCAGTAGGAATTTTTACAGAAATGTGCTACCGAGCTAGTATGGGGATATTCTCCGTACCCCCGTCTCTATACACACACCAACAACCTAAATATATGTATATGTGTGTGTGTGTGTGTGTGTATACATATATGTATGTGTGTGTATGTATATATATATACATATATGTAACTTTCTTCTTTTATACCTTTGATATACATATATAGAACTTATGTATTTATTTATCAAGCTAGTATGGGGATATTCCCTTTATATATACACACACACGTGTGTTTATAAATATACACAAATATACATACATATACACACGTATATATGTATATACCTTTCTTCTCTTACACCTTTGAGACCTATACTAATTCAGAAAAAGATTTATCCAAAGAAAAATAACTTCTTAGTATCACTTTACCAAAACCCAAATGTAATTACTTAGAGTAAGTTAGTCCTATAAATGTTTTGACACTTGGTCAGGCAGGAAAAAGGGAGGGAGGGAGGGGTGCAAGGCAGAGGGGAAGGCCTTGGTTGAGAAAGGAGCTCTCCATAAAGCAAAAAGCAGCAAGTTGGGGTGCACGTGCTAGCCAGTGCCGCATTAGAGTTGCTTCCCTGTCCGTATGTCATTTAGACAGTGTGATGCGATGTTAGGAACTAAAGGGGTTAATCTTACTTTGCCTACTATGTTTTTCTAGGTCTAAATGATCTATGTTTGCGTTTCATAAATGATGAAGTATTTCACTTTCATAGACCATTTTGAAAGCATCAAAATGCAGGCCGAACCAGCATTTTCCAATTATTTATTCAGGTCAGCCTGAAATCTCCAAATGGCATTCAAAATACCCCCTAAAGTAATTTGTTATTTCCCATGTTTTACATTTACTATTTTATGTTGAATGGAAAAAAATTAACCTAATAAGAATTACCGTTATTATATTACAAAACGAAAATGCAAAATGACTGATGGCTAAAGTTCAATTACAGTCTTTGAACAAATCCTTTTTATTCTCATTGAGAAAAGGCTAAAAAAGGAAAGGCTCATTTAAAGCAAAATAGCAGTTAAACAAGCCAGCATTTATTATCATTTACAATGGGCTTATGACTGTGCCAAGAAAGACCAAAGGCACACAAAACATGGATTAATGTCCAAAAAATAATGATGAGAGTATGCTAATATTGGGAATTTTATAATGTGCTATAGAGAGTGAAAGGAGAGGGAGGTCAATGAAGACAGAGGAGCTAGGGCTTGCGGGGCCCTGGAAGACGGGTGGAACCCGAATCTCTAAAGGAAAGAGAAAGGACACGCCAGTAAGGGGCCAGGATGCACACAAGTACAAGCATGCTACGTGTGTGGAGATCATGTGGACACAGGAATGAGCAGTACTAACCACATGTGTAGAAAAGTAAGGAGGAATACTGTTAGAAAGGTAAACTGAGGCCAGAGGACTCAGCTGAATCACACCCAGACAAATACAGGTTGGCTGTTGATTATTTTCAGGTTAATGCTTTCTCTGAGCCTCAGTTTCGCCCCATGTAAAATTCCACGTTTGCTAAGAATTAAACACAAACACGTGAGCTTGTGAGCCCAATGATGATGGTTGTGGAAAACCGGTGTTAGAGTAGAAGCACTGAGACTCTATGGGGTAAGACATGTGCTGAGCAAGAAAGGAGCGTAATTACAGTAGCCCCTAAGAAAAATGACTCCTATTAACCACAGTCAAGGCAAACTGGCTGGCTCAAGACCAGACTCACGAAAGCTAGCCGTGCAACTACTGTACAAGTCTCAGGCTGATACAGTAAGTTGTGGGTTATGGCCATAGCAAAGGAATCGCGAGGAAGGGTTGAACTCTAAGTTCTAGAATATCTGCCGTCATTCTGGATTTCCTCATTATGGGTGTTTAAAATTTTTTTAATGTCTATTTATTTTTGAGAGAGAGAGAGAGAGACAGAGCATGAGCGGGGGAGGAGCAGAGAGAGAGGGAGACACAGAATCCAAAGCAGGGTCCAGGCTCTGAGCCGTCAGCACAGAGCCAGACGTGGGGCTCGAACCCACGAACCGTGAGATCATGACCTGAGCTGAAATCAGACGCTTACCTGACCGAGCCACCCAGGCGTCCCAACGGATGTTTCAATAACATATGACACCTACCTTGTGCAAAGACTCTACACCTGAAAACTAAGGTAATATTGTATGTTAATCATACTCCAATAAAAAAAAAAGACTATATTTAAAAGTAGATGTACAGGTACCAATGCCGGTGCTATAAACTGATGACATTATTCACTCTTAAATTGTCCATAATAATTCAAACTAAATGCATGTATTTTATTGCATTTGTATCTATGAGATATGATGACAGGCACTAACTTGCACAGAACACAGGGAAGACAGTATTTTCCAATCTCAGGCTAAGCTATCAACACTTAGTTCATGTCAACATATACGCCCCACCCCACACAGCGTATAATAGTATTGAGAGTCCCTAAGTCTAGCAGCAAATATGAGATGCAGAATTATCACTCAAAGGAAACAATGAATGTTAAGATATAATATATGTTAGTATTCACCATGCGTAATCTTCCTTTGTTTGGTGGAACAAACATCTGGAAAAATTTCACTCACCATCAGTGGTCTCACAGCACATCAATTCCTACCCAATGACATTACACAATGCGGCGATCATCTGCCTTCTTGGAAATACCCAATTGTGAAGAATGCTTAAGGCAATACTCAATTTTATACTGAGTAATGAAACCCATTTGGATGTGTTAAAACAACGAGCTACATTAGAGAATATTTATGTTCTAATTCTCATTTAGCAGTCCCAATTTAAGTCACTAGTACGTAAGTGCGATGGATAATTATAGTACATTTTGGAATTCTGAGTTTTGAGGAAAGATTAGACTTGGAATCGTAAGACTTATGTTCAAGCCCTTGCTCTACCATTTACGGGCTCTGTGACGGCTCTGCGTGCGTGGCTCAGAGTTTTGTGTTTGCCACAAAGCAAGTATCAGTATGTTTAATAGTTCTGGGACCACTTCATGAAGATTATCCGTACACATGAGCAATTCCTCATTTTCCTTATTCTAAGTTTATAAACATTTATTCCCATTTCCTGCCAAAGCAGATTCCATAGGGGAATGGGGCAGGAATAACCTCAAGGAGGAATAGAAATATTTTTAGGAAATTGTCTTTGGCAACTGTCACCAGTAACCCGCAATCCTTTTTAGGTAAAGCATCTCAGAATAGACATGTTTCCAAAGGAGACATATAACTGGCCCAAAAATACATGAAAAGGTTTTTGACATCACTCATCATCAGGGAAATGCAAATCAAAATCACAAGGAGATAGGATGTCACTCCCGTTAGGATGACTGTCACCAAAAAGCCAAGAAATAACAAGCACTGGCAAGGGTGTAGAGCAAAGGGAGGCCCTGTGTGCTGTTAGTGGGAATGGAAAGTGGTGCCACAGCTGTGCAAAACAGTATGGAGGTTCCTCAGAAATCACAAATGGAAACACCGCATGGTCCAGCAATTCCACTGCTGTGTCTACGACCGAAGGAAATAAAGTCAATCGCAAACAGGTATCTGCGTTCCCATACTCACTGCAGCATTGTTCACAATAGCTAGGATAGGAAAACAACCTAAGTGAACGGATGAAGAAAATGTGATATATACATATATATATATATAATGGAAATATTTACCCATGAGAAAAAAAGAAATCTCACCCTATGTGACACCATGGACAAACCTGGAGGACATGGTGTTAAGTGATGCAGGACAAATGCTGTATGATCTCATTCATACGTGGAATCTAAAACAATCAAACTCACCGAAGCCGAGGGCAGAATGGTGGTGGCCAGGGGCTTGAGGCAGAGCGGAGGAAGTGGGGAGATGTGGCTCAGTGGGTACAAACTTGTGGTTGTAAGACGTCTAAGTTCTGAGAATGTAATGTACAGCAGGGCGACTACAGTTAACAGTACTGTATTATATACTTGACATGTGCCGAGAGTAGATCTCGAGTGTTCTCATCACACGCACAAAAGGCTAAGTACGTGGCGGGATGGATGTGTTCATGACCTGGATTGTAAGGAGCTTCGGGAGACGGCAGAGCAGGAGGACCTGAGCTCACCCCATCCTAGTTTACAACTCGACATCACGCACACCCAAGTCCACAAACCGGAGAGGAATGTGAAGACCGGCCGAACAAACTCTACAACTAAGCAGAGAGAAGGAGCTTCATCTGGAAGGTTAGAAAGGTCAGGAAGGTGGAGGCAGGCTGCCCCAGGGGGGAGGGAGCTGCAAGCACGGAAAGGGGGCAGAGAAATGGGCCCTCGCGCCAGGGAGGTCACACGGGGAACGCTTGTCCCCGTGACGTTTGGTTTTAAAAACCAGAAGGGCTGAATTGCGGCAGGGCTTACAACCCGGAGCTTTAAAAGTCAGCCGACTCGGCACGGGGCGAGTCCGGAAGGCGAGTGAGAGCTGTGCTGTCCCCCTTAAACACGCAGCAGCCTGAATGGAGACACGACATAAAAATGACGATGTATCCCCAACACTGGGGCCAACGGGGAACAGACCGGTTCATACTGATTTCGGAGGCTGCTGGGAGGCCACTTGGAAAACAAGGGAGCTGGCAGGTGCCATTTTCCTCCCCTACCCCTCGGCATCAGCACGCATCCACCTGCAGGCCGTGGCACCGCACAGACACTTGTGACCTAAGCTGCTAGCGGTGTGCCACACCCACGAGTTCTCCTAAGGACCCACCCACTTCAAGACTGTTAGCCTCTGACCTGGGCTCAGGGCAATTTGGTTAAAGCCCCACGCACGCCCCGCCCAGCCAAGGCTGGCGCCGGGCCCTCACTGCTGTGCCGTGCCCAGCCGCCAGGTGCACGGCTGCCACCGTGCACCGTGTCCAGCCGTGCACGCCCAGGCACCATCTCGTGCCAGGCTCAACTGCGCCCAGCCATCACCGGGGCCGCGCCCAGCCGCATGCCGCCAGCTGCACCCAGGCACAGCCTCACTGCTTCAGGGGATCTGGCACAGGACTAGCGACCCAGTGCAAATTTTGCTAGCATCACTGTCCTGTTCCCAAGTTCCCCAGTGTGCACGTTGCCTCAGAGCTGGCCTGCCTGGGTCCCTGGGTCCCTGCCTGGGACATTGCACTGCAGGGCACTCCAGGGCCTCTTCTTCATAAAGTCATTACTTTCGAGACCAGAAGACACAGCTGACTTTCCTAACACAGAGAGACACCTCTAGAGAGGCAGAAAAAAAGGAGGAGACAGAGAAATGTATCCCAAATGAAAGAAGAGGACAAATCCATGGTCAGAAATCTAAGCAGTACAGATGTAAGTAAGCTGCCTGATGAAGAATTTAAAACAATCATCATGACGATATTCACTGGACTTTAGAAAAGAGGGGGAAGACATGAGAGGGGCCCTTCACACAGAGATAAGAAACAACACAGCAGAGATAAAGGGCACAATAAACGAAATGAAAAGCACACTTGATGGAATGAACAGCCGGATGGAAGAAGCAGGGGAATGAATTAGTGACCTAGAAGACAGAGTAATGGAAAGCAATAAAGTTGAACAGAAGAGAGAACAAAGAATTATGCAAAATAGGCTTAGGATATTCAGTGACTCCATTAAATGTAGTGACATTCGTATTATAGGAGTCCCAGAAGAAGATAAGAGAAAAGAGGGCAGAAAACTTATTTGAGGAAATAATAGCTAAAAGCTTGCCTCATCTGGGAAAGTAAACAGACATCCAGATCAGGGGGCACAGAGAACTCCCATCGAAATCAACAAAAGCAGACCCACATGAAGACATATTGTAATTAAAATTGTAAAATATAGTGATAAAGAAAAAATCTTAAAAGCAGCAAGACAAAAGAAGCAATTCATTTATAAGGGAATATCCATAACGCTAGCAAGAGATTTTTCAACAGAAACTTGGCAAGCCAGGAGGGAATGGCATGATATATTCAAAGTGCTGAATGGTAAAAATCTGTAGCCAAGAATACTCTATCCAACAAGGCTATTATTCAGAATAGAAGGAGGGGTAAAGAGTTTCCCGGGCAAACGAAAACTAAAGGCGTTTTTGATTACTAAACGAGCAAGAAATATTAAAGGGGACTCTCTGAGTAAAGAGACCAAAAGCGACAGTATAAAGGTTAGAAACACAAAAGCAGTAAAAATGAGTATTTCTGTAAAAAATCTGTGAAGGAACTCACAAAATAAAAGGATATAAAATATAATAACATATACCTAAAATGTAGGAAGGAGAGAGGAAAGAATGGGTTCAAACTTTAACAACCATCAATTTAGCATAGACAGCTATATGCAGAAGTTATATATAAACCTAACGGTAACCATATTTGAAAAACCACTAATAAATATTCAGAAGATGAAGAGAAAGAAATCCAAGTAGATCACTAAAGAAATCCAACAAACCATCAAAGAAATAAAGACAAGAAAGGATCAGAGAATAACTTCAGAAACAATAAAATGGCATTAAGTACACATCTATCATATACTACTTTGAATGTAAATGGCCTAAATGCTACAATCAAATGACACAGGGTGACAGAATGGATAAACAAATCAAGACCCATCTATGTGCTGCCTACAAGAGATTCATTTTAGGGACGCCTGGGTGGCTCAGTCAGTTAAGCCTCCGACTTCAGCTCAGGTCATGATCTGGCGGTTCATGGGTTTGAGCCCAAATAGGGCTCTGTGCTGAGAGCTCAGAGCCTGGAGCCTGCTTCGGATTCTGTGTTTCCCTCTCTCTCTCCCCCTACCCTGCTCACACTCTTGTCTTTCTCACTCTCAAAAAAATAAAGATTAAAAAAAAAAGAAAGAAAGAACCAAACACACACACACACACACACACACACACACACACACACAAACCCAGGAGACTCACTTTAGACCTAAAGACACCTGCAGATTCAAACTGAGGGGATGGAGAAACCGCTATTGTGCAGATGAATGTCAAAAGAAAAGTACTGGAGTAGCAGTACTTAATATCAGACAAGAAAGACTTTAAAACAAAGACTATAACAAGAGACAAAGAAGGTCACTATAACATACTCAAGGGGACAATCCAACAAGAAGATATAATAATTCTAAGTATTTATGCACCCAACTTGAAAGCACTCAAATACATAAAACAATTGATAACAAACATAAAAGAACTAATCAATAATCATACAGTAATAGTAGGAGACTTTTACACCCACTGACATCAATGGACAGACCATCTAGGCAGGAAATCAACAAGGAAACAATGTCTTTGAATGATACACTGGACAACTTGGACTTTATATATTCAGAACATTCCATCTTAAAAGAGCAGAATACACCTTCTTTTCAAGTGCACACAAAACATTCCCCAGAACAGATCACACATTAGCCCACAAAACAAGCCTCAACAATTTCAACAAGATTCAAATCATAACCATACCAAGCATCTTTTCTGACCACAACACTATGAAACTGGAAGTCAACCACAAGAATAACTCTGGAAATGCCACAAACACGTGGAGGTTAAATAACACGCTGCTTATACAACAAACGGATCAGCCAGGAGATAAAAGAAGAAATAAAAAAGTACATGGAAACAAATTAAAATGAAAACACAATGGTCCAAAACTTCGGAGATGCAGCAAAAGCAGTTCTGAGAGGGAAGTTTACAGCAATACAGGTCTACCTCAATAAGCAAGAAAACAAAGTTCAAATAAACAACCTATCATTGCTAAGAAGAACAATAAACAAAACCTAAAACCAGCAGAAGTAAGGAAATAATAAATATCAGAACTCAAATTAATGAGAACACAAATGAGAGAGGAGAAATAAAACCAACACCACAGAATTACAATCGTAAGAGAGTATTATGAAAAACTATATGCCAACAAATTGGACAACCTAGCAGATATTCCGAGAAACATACAGACTCCCACAACTGAAACAGGAAGAAGTAGAAAATTTGAACAGACCGATGACCAGCAAGAAAATAATTAGTAATCAAAAACTCCCAACAAACCAAAGTCTAGGACCAGATGGCTTCACGGGCGAATTCTACCAAACATTTAAAGAAGAGTTAATACCTATTCTCAAACTCTTCCAAAAAATAGGAGAGGAAGGAAAACTTCCAAATTCATTCTATGAGGCCAGCCAGCATTACCCTGATACCAAAACCAGATAAAGATACCACAAAAAAAGAGGACTACAGGCCAAGATCTCTGATGAACATGGATGCAAAAAATCCTCCTGAAAATACTAACAAACCAAATTCAAGAACACATTAAAAAAAATCATTCACTATGATCAAGGGGGATTTATTCCTGGGTTGCAAGACTGGTTCAATATTTGCTCATCAATCAATGTGATAAAACATCACATCAATAAAAGAAAGGGAATGAACACAGGATCATTCAATAGATGAAGAAAAAGCATTTGACAAGGTAGAACATCCTCTCATGACAAAAAAAAAAGGCTCAACAAAGTAGGTTTCGAGTGAACATACTTCAACATAATAAAAGGAGGGGCATAGAGTATATAAAACTCCTAAGTTGTTAAAGTATTTTTTTTCCTTTTAGTAGCAGGAATTCCTAACCTGGTATGTTTTCCCTTTAAGTCTTTCAAACATTTCCTTTTATTTTTAGTTATGAGTCTCATTTCACCAGTTGTTAATTTTTCCAGACTAATCCCAACATCAGATACTACTTACACAATTCACAATTCCTATCACGGTCCTTAAATTGCATCGGGAACAGGAATGTCCAGCTTTCTCCAATCTGCAGTTTAGACACACAACAACAGTAACGAAAGAGCAACCTATCTATCACAGCGGGTTGTCCATTTGCCATAAATGAATGTAAATATAGGACTACGGATAAAATTGCCCCCTCTGATAAGGGTTGCCTGACTGGTATGCAAATACCACGGAAGTCACATCAGAATAGGTGTGAGTTCAAAATTTATCTCATTAAACGGAAGACACTGCAGCCTGATGCCTTGACTGGATCATTTATAAGGAGTGTGACTGAGTGAGAGAGAGAGAGAAATCCTGCCATACTTGCCTCCTATATTACACATTGCCATTCTGTCGAGTCAAATCTAATATAAATGAATCACATTAATCAGAAAATGTGAATTCTCACATGACAAGCTAAAGGGGCATGCCATTTCCAATTAGAATAGTGATCTAAAATTAGCTACTGACACAAGCAAGTATACATGGTCAATTTGCCTGCCTGAATCCGAAAATTAAATAAGACATATTGGGTAAGAGATAGCCCTGTAATTCACTCATGTCGCTCAGCTGATGTCACAAGCCACTGGAGAATATTCAATCTTGTGCTCATTTTGAGATGGTTGGATTTAATTCAAGAAAATATTTAGATCCATTGTGCACTGATTTCATTTTGTGAATACTAGGGGGTGAGCACAAGAGAGGACATTCGCTATTGTTTCCAAAGAGGAATAAATAAATTGAGACGGCAAAGGAGAACGGTACGTTGGAAGGTCAGTATCTCATTATTGATATGTATCAGCACTTTTGGAATGAAGAAACACGTCTTCATACAAGCTCACTTAAGCTTTCTGTCCCTTACTTTATTCGATTTCACCCCATGAATAACATCCCCTTTACCCTTCTCACAGGTGGTTGCCACCCTTGGTGAAAATAATGTACATAAAGGGGCTTTGAAGAACTACAAGTGTTTTTCACATTGTTACTACCATTAATTATTACTTCACAAAGTAACTAAGATTCGTTTTTGTAAAGCTGACTTTGTGAATTGTGTGTATTTCCGTCTTCCACACACACGCGCACCCACGCACAGAAGTTCGAGTTGAAGACTTGAGGTTTGTGTGCCTTACCACGTATCTCTTACACCCCAGTAAAAAATCTGAAATGAATCAACACATCTTTAAAACCATTTAGAGAAAAAAAGTTCACTTCTGACAAGGTGCCCATATTAACTAATAACTGAGATTACCTGCACTGTCACTGAGCCCTACTTTAAAATGCCAAAGCAATGCTGAAAATGCTAAGGTAGTACAGTTTTAAAATTCTGCCGGTTTGACTGTTCTATCTTGACGTGTTTTCCCACAAAAAGCTTCGTCCATTAACATAGGCTTGCCAATCGCTCTGATGTCCTTGAAACGTTGCAGTTCCCATTCAACATCAGTTAAAAAATACCTTCATGTACATCTTACTGATGACTGTAACTGATTTCTCTCCCAATGTATTTTTACGTGTGTATGCTGTCCTCATGTAAAGCTGTGTGGCTACCTGAAGGACTGGTGAATGGAAAAAGAGAGGTAGGAGCAGATCTGCAAGGTGGGGAATCCTCTGGGTACACTGGAGGCCTGACACGATGAGGACGCAGAGTTACGTGACAACTGGTTAATGCCCACATGCTCAGGGAAGGACGGTTAATTTGTAGATGGTGCTGTCTGCCTCCGTATGTATTGTGGTATTACATGAGGTCTTAAAAAAATCAAAACAATGCATACCGAGCTTTCCAAAGTATACGCCGTTCCTTGAGTTCCATAGTAAAATGGGTGGTCTAGAGATTAACTCTGCCTCTGGTAGCCCTGGGGACCGACTGTGAGGACAAAACAAAGCCAAGGGTCCTTCCAAATACTGAATGTGTACGGGCAGGGCTCCTTATCTCACTCGGTCCATTCATTCACGATGTTTCAAATTCTGTTAAGGAATTTCTCCAAAGAAAGGATCCCTGTGCTTCACACAACTTATTCTTTTGCATGGTCAACATAGGGAGGCCCTATTGCCCACTGTCTACATGTTTTAAAATTTGGTCACACACACAAAATACTAGGCCTAAGGCTGCACACCTTCCAATTGGAGAGGCTCTTCAAATTGTGGGTAATGGGTGTTTGTGAGGTCTGGAATGAGGAGGGGCGAGACATGGAAAAAACAGCGGATACAATTAATTAGGAAAGGGGAGAAACAGGTAGAGGAGAGGGTCATGTTCTAGTGCCACCTATCATGCCACTGACCTCCTACAAGTGCGAAGAAGGAGCTAAGACCTATCTTACGTCACTGTTAAGATTAAGAGCCGGAAACACAAAGGAAAACCGTGTTCCCCCAAATTGAACACATCAACTGAGTCCCTGAAAAATCCTGAATTCTCCACCTCTAGGCACTGCTCATACATTCCCCTGGGGAGATACACTTTTGGTTGCAGGACAAATGAAGACTTTTAAATGTATTTGAAAATGCACAGTACAGGGGGCCTGGGTGGCTCAGTAGGTTGAGGGTCCAACTCTTGATTTCAGCTCAGGTCATGATCTCAGGGTTGTGGGACTGGGCCGCATATCGGACTCTGTGCGGAGCTTAGAATCTGCTTAGGATTTTTTCTCTCTCTCCTTCTGTTCCTCTCCCCTGCTTGTGCCTTCTCTCTCTCTCTCTCTCTCTCTCTCTCTCCCCCTCTCACTTAAATAAACAAATAAATAAAATACACATTTCCCATGCTTCAAAACTTAAATGATTTATAGAGTCTACAGTAAAATTCTTTCTTCTACCTCTGTCCCTCAGCCAACCTGCTCACTTTCCCAGAAGCAATCAGTGTCACCAGTTTCTTGGCGCGGCTTCCAGAAATACTTAATACTTAAGAGAAAATACGCAAATGCACACACACGCACGCGCGCGCGCACACACGCACAAAGATGTGCAACTTGTACGCCGATGGTAGCATACCATTCGTGGTCATCTGTACCCTGGCTGTTTACTTCCGTGTAAGTGACTCATGGATACCATTTTGCATCAGCAGTAGATCAAGTCTTTATCCATGCCATTTGTATGCTGCCAGTATGATCTGTCTCTCCACTTTCCAAACTAGGCCGTGCATTGAAAACACATCGAAACTGAGTCTACAAAGATTATGGCTCCATCCCCTGCAGACTAGCTTCAAGATGCAGGCCAGGTACCCAAACCTCCGAACCTCACGTTTTCACTCGAGGATGCTTGTAAGGCCTTCCTGCCAAGAATGTTGGGGGGCGATTCTAAGAGCTTGCGAGTGGGCATCTGGCAGCCTGGTTAAGCGAACATTCATATGATGTTGAGCAGTTTATTTGATCTGTCTCAGCCTCTGTTCTCCTTGCTCCATATGCACTTCCGTTGATAACCACAGATAGAAAAGGTCACTGATCTTAAGAGCAGTGTCTGAATTCCCCAAAACGAAGCACGGCCACAATATCATCGTACAGGTCAAGTAACAGAACGTGACCAGAGACCTGGAAATCCTCACGCTGTGCCCCTTCCGAGTTACTTTCCCCTCTACGAAAGCAATACTACTCTCACTTGTAATATCATATTATCTTGCTCGTTTTTACATTGCACATAAATGAAATTAACAGGCATGTGTTTTTTTGTTGTCTGGTTTCTTCCGCTCAGCATTTGGTTTGAGACACATCTGTATTGTTGCAATCGCAGTTCATCATTGTCACTGTTTTGTACGGTATTCGAACCATTTGCCACGATCTGTGTATTTATTTTCCCGCAGTGGACAAATGTTGATGTTCCTTTGCGTGGTTTCCAGTTTTTGTCTTTGATTACGAGGCTGCTCTGGACATCCTAGTCCATGTTTGCATTTCTGGGTGCTTTAAACCTACAAGGAGAATGGCTGGGTCACCGGGTAAGTTTACGTTCAGAACACTCAGCAACTAGAGTAAGTTGTCTCCAAGTTGCCACCACCAGAAACCAACTCTGGCAGACTTAAGAGAAAAGGAATTGGCTGAAAGACCACGTAGTAGGTCACAAAATCACGGGGAGGATTTGAGGAACGGGCTCAGGAAAAGGCGAGGAGCAAGGAGGGCCCCACGGGCTGGAACACGGTCAAAACCACCCCGTGGCACTGGCGTCAGGAGAGCTACATTTCAGTCGCTTGCCACCCTCTCCTAATACCGCATTTTTCTGGTTGTTACTGCCAGAAAAACAAAATGCCTCTGTCCCAGCCTCTTTGTCCCCCGAGTCACCGATTCCAAGTCTGCTGTGTGCACAGCTCATAGGTCAGGCCCAGGTCACACGTCCAGGCCGCAGCTCCAAGGAAGCCCGGAAAAAGCGATGCATAACGGAGGCTTTTCCAACCAGAGGGATAGACTAGCGTTTAGATATTGGCCACACGGAAGCTATTTTTTTTTTTAATTTGAGAAAGAGAGAGAGACTGAGAGCGAGTGGGGGAGAGGGGCATAGGAGAGTGAGAACCCCAAGCAGACCCACAACCCTGGCATCGTGACCTGAGCCATAATTAAGAGTCAGCGGCTCAACCAAATGAACCACTCAGGCACCCCAAAAATCTCTAAGATTGGCTGTCTCTTTCCAAGTTAAATAACTGGGAGGGGGAACCCGGATATAGATCTTCTTCCAGGAGGGAATAAAAAACAACCTAAGTGGAGCTCTTCAAAAATCAGAGTTTTTTCCTCGACTACATATTCGATAAATGTGACATGAATATGAGTTCAGAACACAAAATTTAGGAGATTCCATGGCTTTTAGAAAGTAGAAATACAATAATTGAACATATTAGAGATTTTTTTTTATAACGAAGGCCCCCAAACCACTTGGTACAAATTGAGGGCATGTAAGGCCCCTATACATTCCTTGGTTAACTTCTTTGTTTTCCTGTTTATATTTTTATTTTTTTGAGGCGGGGACGGGCAGAGAGAGAAGGGGAGGGGGAGAGAGAGACTCGGGGGACAGAGGATCTGCGCTGACAGGAGACAGCCTGGTGCAGGGCTGGAACTCACAACCTGACTTCTCTAACAACTGGCCCCATTCAACCATGGAGCCTGTTGAAACCTCACTCCGGCGTTAACCAACTCCTCTCCGTCTTAAGTTGTTCAACACTCGCGGAGACGCCTTGTCCCACACAACGGCCTGCCACTGCTTGAGCTCCCTGTGCAGAAGCTCAGGCCCCGAATCTTGTCATCGCTGACACACCGCCCCACTTTTAGCCTCCTGCCTGCTGCTCACCACTTTCTACTGTTCGTTTTGCGCACCACTTTGTTTCCCGCCTGGTGGCTTCGCTCTGTTAAAGGAATGTAAAAATAGTCACACGCGATGGTCCCACACGTTTACCGTGTCCAAATGCGGTGAGCCTCCCAGTACAACCTTGCTGTCGCTTTCCTTAGCCTTGGTCAGCTCTCTTTCCGCTCCCCACGACTGTCCCGGAACTTCAATACTTACCCCAAGTCCTTCCTCCCGACAACTGCTGATTTCATTCTCAGCAGATGACCTTGCCTTTACATCGGTGAAAAAATTGAGGTCATCAGGGAGGTCTCACTCAATTTCTCTGTAAACATATCTATATTCATTGGTTTTTCCTTTCTTTCCCTCACTCCAGAAGTCTGCAGTGTCCCTTCCCAGTTCAAGGCCAACGCATGCCGGTGGCCCAACTCAATCTCCCGTATCTGCCCTGACCTTGCTCTGTCAGTCATCTTTCTCGACCTCTTTATTGGATCCTCCCTTCAGTCTATAAACACCTGAAGACCTTTTCATTTTAAAAGGCCCTTACACCTGCATGCTATTCAACTACCATCCAGCTGATCTCACTTACTCCACTTTCAGCTCCTTTGAAAGCACAGAAAAACTGGCTTTCTGGAGTTTTCCCTTCAGTTTTAAGCTCTCAAACCGGCCTTCCTCACGCCTCCACTGAAAGTGTTTCGCCTAGGACACATCATGACCCAAGTGCCAAATCGAACATACGTGTTCCAGTCTTACGTGACCAGACTTCACTCGGTCTTTGACGCCGTTAATTGCTTTCTCGTTTCAAAATGGAATCTTTTTATCCTGACTGTAAAATTGGTGATTTTACTGTCCATTACTGGAAACAACAGAAATTTATTTCTTACCGTTCTGGAGACTGGGAGTTCGAGATCAAGGCGCCAGCACGGTCAGCGAAGGCCTTCTTCCAGGTGGCAGGCATCTGATCGGATCCCGACACGGCAGGGAGGGGAGGGGGGCTCTGTGAAGCCCCTTTTATAAGGCACTAATCCCATTCATCAGGGCTTCACCCTAGAGACTTCAGCACCTCCCAAAGCTCCACCTTCTAATACCGTCACCTGTGGGGGTTAGAGTGTCGGCTTATGAGCTTTGCAGGGACACAAACACTCAGACCGTAGCAATTATATGACATTTGGAAAAATACAGGAAAACACGAAGGAGAAAATTAACTTCACCTGTAATAACACTAAATGGGGCTAAGCATTGCTAACATTCTGATGTACACACATATACCTTGATCACCAGGCAGATAGATACGTAGGCACAAAAAAGCAGTAGCTTTTACCTGTTTTTCATAAAACATCATACTGTGAATATGTTCCCATATCCTTAAATGTGTTTTGAAAATGCTTATAACTGCCGCATGATATTCTATAAAATGGGATGAAGTGTCACATATGACCCATTCTTCTACTGTTGGATATTTGCTCTATATTCTTAATCTTTTTTTTAATTATATATCAAGGTGTTAGATACATCCTGAACGTAAGTCTTTGACAATTTCCTTGGGATTCTTTCTTTAGCGTAAATTATTGAAAAAGGAGTTATCAGGTTCCAGGCTGTAAATATTTTGGGGGTTTTGCTGCACAAGGCCAAATTGACTCCCAGGAAAGTTTTAGTTATTCATGGTCTCGTTTACAATGAGTATGAGTACCTGTTTTCTTTTTTCTTGTTCAGTCTTAAATCTTTCTACTCCATTTCCATTTATAATACCCTCTGCTCTATTTCTATGATGATACCCTCTTCTAGTTCTTGTATTTCTCTGGGTTTTTTTTTTGTCCCCCTTTTGGGAGCTTATCTTGCTATAACTCCTCCCTAAAGGTGACGCTTCCCCTACTTATACCCTTAGCCCACTATCCTTCTCACTCTCTTATTCGCTAGGATTATTTCTTCGATGCCACTAAGTTGAAGAATCCCAAATATAAGACACCAGACCTAGCCGCTCTCCTGAATTTTAGACTCACGTATAGAACCATCTGTGGGGCATTTCCATTTTGGTATCCTACAAATAACCAAAAACTCAACCTGCCAAAAAAGTGAGTTGGCAGTTCAACTAGCCAAGGGGTCACCCACACTTGAAACCTGAGAGACACACTTGTCTTTTCCTTCTTGACCAACCACGCTCCCAACACAGCACCACTCCCCATCATAGGGAGAGAAGACTTTCAGTTTAATCACTTCCTATGTAAGTAGAGAACACATTCAAGATGGGAATACCCCCAAATGTCTTCTTGTTTTTCTTGTTTGAGAGGCAAACGTTTGGTAGATGTTAATTCCACCACGTCTTGATAGAAGTTCGTTAAGGCCAAAAGCAGGCATAAAACATTTATTTCTGACTTTCAGCCCAGAGTAATACACTTTCACTCAGAATTTATGTTCTAAGCTATGTGCATAAACTTAAAAAATCAGCAAACCAAGCAAGGATATTCAAAAGATGAAATAATATTACCTTTAAGCTAGAAAACATATTTAAGACATCCAATTGAACAGCCTCATTTTTTCTTAACAATCTGGGCCAGGGATGCTGCATGGCTTTACTCAAAGATGCGTGGTTTGTTGGCAGACGATAACACTAAAATTCAATTCTTGTAGCTCTTGTTCCAGTATTCATTTCACCACATAAATATTTCCACATGTTCTTAACCCTGGTCCTCGGAGAAACTGTACAAAAAGATACTCATGCACAAGTAACTTCTGGAAAATTCTGCATATCACACTTTTTAGAGAATTATCACCAGGGCTGCATTATGATATTCTAGGGCTCTAGGCACTTTTGCCTGTGTAGGCTACTTCTTACACACACACACACACACACACACACACACACACACACACAACTATTAAAATATATTTTGTGACTACATTGGAATAAAGATCAATATAATCCAGGATGGATTCATTGTTATATATTCATTATTATATTTTCATTTTTTTCTTCTTATTTTGAAAGAAATTAAGGGGTGCCTGGGTGGCTCAGTCGGTTGAGCGTCTGACTCTTGATTTCAGCTCAGGTCATGATCTCACCGTTTGTGAGTTCGAGCCCCACGTCGCGCTCTGCGCTGAGCCTCTTCACGATATTTTATAGAGCAAGCAGGCATATCAAATTCTCACATGTAGTTCCCATTAACATATGGAATAGTTGACAATTATATTTCATTAAGACATCTTTCTAGTACATGGGAATGGTAATACACCATTAACTCGCGCTTTTGCTTCTTAAACTAATCAAATAAAATTAGGGTGTCTACAAAACTAAATTCCCAACTCATTTTCAGAAGACGGATGATAGGAATTTCATGAATTAGAAATCAGCCAGTATTCACTGCCTACAGTGATTACTTTAAAAAGCGGCCACCTCCTCTATGCTTTTATGATTCTTTTGACGCATTGATACGGAACAGTCAGCTAGTATTTAGTGTCTTTAATAACTCTTAATATTCCTTTCAAATATAAGCGTTTCCTATGAGGGCCACTAGAGAAAGCTGGGGCATTACCTGAGACCTGGAATAAAAGCCACCCTTGAGAAACCAGAGAATTTCTCCAAGGGTGTAAGTCAGTTGATGACGAAACAGATGCTATCTGCGGAGACACATACAGCCTCTACATACGTGATTCAAGCACTTAGGTTCAGTTCAACAACATTAACTGAGTGCCTTCTAGGTGCTATGTACTAGGCACAAATGAGATACAGTCCCTGTGGGTAAAGAGCTCAAGCCTAATATGTAAACAGCAAATTTTAATATCATGTGGTGAGACGTATGCACAGAATATTCCAGAAGCACATGGGGGCAGCAAAGGGAGATGTGGGGTAGCCACCCAGCCTGGCCTGTGTAAAAGGGAAAGTGAGAAAGAAGGTGAGCTGGTGAATGGGCCTACTGAGGGGTAAGGGAAGAGCTAAGGACAGGAAACAACTCCTCAGGGGAGCAGTGTTTGAAAAATGGGATGTACTCTGTTTCAGTTTCCTAATATAAATATCAACAAAGTAAGTAGGATAACCGGGGACACGCAGGCAGCAAAGTTTCGTGTTACATTTCACAGACAACTTGAAACTATAGACACGAGAGAGACATAGAACAGTTAATGTGAGAGGCGGTTCGATTGTTTTTGTAGCAAGGACAGCCTTTCAATATGTGATGTAAAGTCTGAAAATCAGAGTTCTAAACTTACAATAATCAAATCTCTTCCAGATCTATACTTTTATAGACATCTTATGATACAATGGCAGGTGATGAGTCACGATAGGATAGGCTTAGGCCACAGTAACAAACGAACAAATAAGAATCTCAGTGGGTTGGGGTGCCTGGGTGGCTTGGTCGGTTGAGCGTCCGTCTTCGGCTCAGGTCATGATCTCATGGTCCGTGAGTTCGAGCCCCGCGTCGGGCTCTGTGCTGACCGCTCAGAGCCTGGAGCCTGTTTCAGATTCTGTGTTTCCCTCTCTCTCTGCCCCTCCCCTGTTCATGCTCTGTCTCTCTCTGTCTCAGAAATAAATAAACGTTAAAAAAAAATTGAAGAATCTCAGTGGGTTAACGCAAAATGTATTTTGCACTCACAAAGTCTGCTGTGAATACAGAGACTCGGAAACACTGTCCTCCGATGACCAAAGATACAGACTGTTTTGATCTTCCATATTCGTCAACTCAATGCCACACCTCCTCCGCACTTGCTGTGGCAAAGGAAGAAACTATGGAAGGTCAAAGGTGAACTCTGAAATATTTTGGTCTGGAAGCGACATCCAGTATTTCTGCTCACGATCCATTGACCAGAACTAAGGACATGGCCCCTCCAAAGTATAATGCTCCTGTCTATCCGGAAGGAGAGCAAAACTGGGCATGGGTGATCAGAGATGTCCCTATCACACCAGTCTTTAGATACAAATGTCTTCTTGTGTGCTCAAAACTTAACTCTCCGAATCAATGATCGTTGTTTAGTACTCTTTTCAAAAATTTTATACAAGTAATAGATTTGGAGTGTTTGTTTTCTGAATGCATTTTTCAAGCAGTTAATTAACTGACTACAGATGATTGAGCTTAAAATCTATGACAGTTTTTATGAAGTAACTACATCGTCATTAGAAAGCTAAGGTCAATAGCCACTATGGGTAATTAAACTTATACTTCTAGAGTAATAAAATATTTAGTATTTTCTTATGGCGATCTAGCTTTCTCAAAGTGGAGCACCCCCATCAAGATTAAGCAGGGTACTTGCTAAGAGTGAACACTTCTAGGCCCACCTACAGAATGAGACTCTGGAGGAAGGAAACTACAAACCCTTCTGGGAATTATTATGCACAATGATTTTTGAAAACCACCCACGCAGAGGAAACTGAGGTCAAAGTCAGAAGAAAAGAAATAATGGGCTTTCTTGAATCCCAGCTGTGGAGTGGAGCTCGCCGTGGGGCTGGCCAGATTGAAGGCTGGAGGAAGATCTGATCTGACTCAAGTCAGTCCCGGTTAGAAGAAATCTCAAGCAAGACCCTTCTGGGAGCACTGAGCCATCTATTCAGCAAGAAATCCCTATCATGCTCCTAGTAACTGGACCTAGTTTGAGCACACTACTGATTCAAGAATCATGCTCTTGACTCTGACGTTTATTTTCACGTCCTGACTCTTCTGGGTACCTTCATTCCTTAGGTGATCTCTTCTGTTCTTTCTGCTTTAAATACCTACCCTATGCTAAGTCCTTGCCAATATCTATCTCCAGACTAAACCTCTTTTCTAACTCCAGACTATTGCCTGCTCAACACTTGCATTGAGATGTCTAGAAAGGCTTTTAAAAACTTAACATGTCTGAAACTGATCCCCAGATATTCTTTCCCTAAACATGCTTCTGCCACGGACTGACTTCTCCATCTCAGTTTAAGGCACCTTCAACCTTTGTTGGTCCAGGCCAAGGACCTTGGAGCCACACAGGACTCCCTTTTCTACCATCCGATCACCCAATGGATCCTCTCAAACGTGCTTTCAGAATACACCCAGGATTTGATCACTTCTCACTCACTGCCACTGTTACTCCTCTAGTTGAAGCACCCCAAATCTCTGGTCTGGCATATTGCAGTAGCCACATAAAGTGTGTGTCTTTCTTCTCAAGTTCCCTTTAGACTCTCTCTCATCATGGCGGCCAACATGACCCTGTTGGCATCTTACAGCAGATCTAAAACGCTCCCAACATCACTCACAGGAAAAATCAAAGTTCTAACAATGGCCTGCAAGGCCTTGTATGATCTGGCCCTCCTTTCCAACTTCGTTTCCTTCCATACTTCCCCTTATTAGTTCATTTCAGACACAGCGAACTTTTTAATTTCCTGCCATACATTGCTCCTGGTCCCTCCTTTGTAGCTGTTACTTCACCTACCTGGACGATTTCCCAGAGACATCTGCAGGCCATTCTTCAGGTCTTTGTTCAAAGGGCATCTTCTCAATGAGGATACAGCGCTAAGTGCTAAGGAGAATGAGAAGGGTTCTGGGTCACCTTGGTGGCTCCACTGGTTGAGCATCTGACTCTTGATTTTGGCTCAAGTCATGATCCCAGCATTGTGGGGTCAGGCTTCGTGTTGAGTGTGGAGCCTGCCTAACATTCTCTCTCTCTCTCCCTCTCTCTCTCTCTCTCTCTCTCTCTCTCCCCCTCTGCCCCTCCCCTGCTCGAGTGCATGCTCTCTCTCTCTCTCATTCTCTGTCTCTCTCTTTCCCTCTCTCAAAAAAACTATGAGAGGGGATATAAGGTGCTGGATTGAGAGGACGGTGTTCTAATGGAGCTAAAATGTCACCCCCTCCCAATCTGGTACTTTATATCCCTCTCATTCTCCTCAGCACTAACACCCTGCATATTTTTATTTATATCTTATATATTACCTGCCCTCTACATTAGTTTCTAAAGGTTCATGGAAACAAGCTTTATTTTTCCAGTTTTGTACATTGACGTATCCCAGCATCTAGAACAGTGCCCAGCACATAGAATCATTTGATAAATATTTCTTGAAAGAAAGAATGAATATTTATCTTGTTTTTTTTAATTTAATTTTTTAAATGTTTCTTTATTTTTGAGACAGAGAGAGAGAGAGAGAGAGAGAGAGAGTGCAAGTGGGTGAGGGACACAGAAAGAGGGAGACACAGAATCTGAAGCAGACTCCAGGCTCTGAGCTGTCGGCACAGAGCTCGATGCGGGGCCTGAACTCACGAACCACGAGATCACGACCTCAGCCGAAGTCGGACACTTAACCGACTGGGCCATCCCGGCGCTCCTATATACTTCTCTTCTAATAATACCCAGTCCTTGGTACCTACAGTTCTGATACCCATATTTTACTGCAGTTTTGTGACTGGCTGTTTGTCCTAGCTGCCGAGGCATCTTAAACTGAAACTTCCCACTCAAAATTGCTAAGTTGTCAAGAGTAACTGGTAAGTGACAGAAAGTGGACATGATGAGCACAGCTTTGGCCCCCAAGAGTAGAAAATTCTATGAAAACAAGACAGAGTGAGAAGATAGGCAGTTTATACAAATACGGAGGTATTTTCTGCGGTAGGTGGGCCTCTGAAAAGGTTTCCAGTGATGCCTGCTTCCTGGTACTCACGAGAAATCTCTTTCCCTTCAATTTGGGCTGGACCTACTGACTCAGTTCCAACAAACAGGATACTGTAAAAGTCACGGGGTGTCATTTCCAAGATTTGGCTACAAAATGATTTAGTTTCTGTGTTTCTTAGGGTCTCCTGCACTCTCTCATTTTCTCCCTCTGACAAAGCAAAATGCCATGTGAGGAGCGGCTGCAAGGGTCGGCCCATAGCCAGTCTGATTCAGCCTTCAGTCCCACTGCTGTAAGAAGCTGAATCCTTCCAACAACCATAGTTGAGTTCAAAAGCATACACTTCCCTTTTGGAGCCTTGACATGACTGGGGCCCTGGCCCATTCCTTGAATACAGCCTGAGAGACCCTGAGCCCAGAGCACTCTGCGAAGCCATTCTGGGTTTCCTGACCCACAGAAACTATGAGATAACTAATTTGCAGTTTTAAAACTACTAACTTGGGGGGTAATTTGTTACTTAGCCATAAATAGCGAATAGAGTAGTCATAGAGCAAAATATATAACTACATATAAGAGTATCTTTTTAAGAGGATGTGAACTATTGGCGATAAACGAAGGATAATTCTGACCAAGAACCTATGTTCATAGTAGCATTTATCAAAATGGTTATAGGTATTCATTTATCCACAAATATTTTATACAGAACTAATTCAAGGACAGGCAGAATTCAAGACGGAAAAGGTCTCTATTTTAATGGCGTTCAAAATCTAGTTTAGAGTGAAAGAGATGAGGACACAGATCACGTCCACAAACAAATGATTAATAATTTCAGAAACAATGAAACTGAGGTATGCTGTATAGACAGACTTGCCATGCACATGGGGCACCTCTTTTGAAAACTCCTTGTAATCTGTAACCACTAAGTGGAATTCTGACTGGTGAGAAAAATCCAACGATGGGAATATCTATGGGCAGAAGACTGCAGGCAGAAGGAAGGGCCAGTGCTAAGCTGGAAATAAGGGTAGTGCGTAGACAGGGACAGGATCAGGTAGTGTGGATTTTATTCTAAAGGTAGTAGAAAGCCCTTGGAGAGTTTTGACAGGGAGTAGAACATCTCATTTAAATGTTTAAGTGGTGGGGTGCCTGGTGGCTCAGTTGGTTAAGGATCCAAGTTTTGATTTCCGCTCAGGTCATGATCTTGCGATTCTTGGGAGCACGAGCCCTGCATCAGGCTCTGCGCTGATGGTGTGGAGCCTGCTTGGGATTCTCTGTCTTCTGTTCTCTCTTCCCCTCTTCCCTCCCCCCAGCCCCCCCCCTCTAAGAAATAAACATTTTTTTTAAAAAGCAGAGAATTTTACAAATTAAATGAATCAATCAATACATGTATGCATGCTTTAGTGGTCCCTCTGGCTTCTGTATAAAGAATGGGTTGTGGTGGAGGGGAGATTAGGAAAAGTTAGGAGACAGTACGGGGTTAATCGACTCAGTGGGGCTCACCCGTCACCCAGTCACTCTCATTGGCAGCGACGGCCCGGACTACCACATTCTTGCACGAGGGGGGATGGTGGAGACTGTGGCAGGCACCAGAGTGGTCTTACTGCCTCGTCAGCGTAAGCCCAACGACGGGCAGATTGGTTCGTGCCTGGGTGAGGGGGAGGCCGGGGAGCCAAAAGATGTCACATTGGCAATCAACTCATTTGTTCTGACCGCAGGGTCAAGTTTACTTCTTCCATCGCTCAAAAGAACGTTTAAAGATACGTCAAACTTAGCATTTCGGGCAAGGGACAACTCCTCACCGATCAAGAAGAAAACGCAACTTTGGTGTCCTTAACGCAGCTGGCAGCGTTTTCCTTTTGTGTTCATAAGTAAGACTTGGGTGACCTTGAAGACTAGCTTCGCAACCCTATAAACCAATTAAATGTGAAGCATAGTGTCTCTTAACCTTGGTAATAAGTATTCCACATAGAAATTGCTTTCCAACTCCCTTTATGCTAATTAGGACTCTAACTAAAAAACAAATTACAGGAAGAGGTACCCCGTGTTCTTTTGCCTTATCAACTGCCATGGAAAAGCAAACGATGAAATGTGTCACGGGATGGGAAAGTTGGGAGGCTTACAGCTGTTACTTTGACGAACCACTAACTTGATGCAGCCTGTAGGGCCGTGGAAAACGGGGACCAAAGAGAGGTGATGTAGGAAGTGGGTACAAACTTTCCCAATCACCACGGGCTCTCCAGGTATTATAAAAACAATAAAAATCGGGTAACATCACGTTATGGCACGTTGAGCACTCAAGGGGGGACCGCTGAGAATAAAACAGGCCATTACGGTAAGTGCACCTTCGTCTGAATGTGTGCGTGAGCAGGGATGGTGTATTAGTTTCCTAAGGCTGCTCCGACAAATTACCATAAACTTGGCCGTTTAAAGCAACAGAAACTGATTCGCAATGCTGGAGGTCCAAAGTCTGAAGCCAAAGTGTCAACGAGGTTGGCTCCTTCTGAAGGCTCTGAAGAAGAATCCGTTCCAGGCCTCTCTCACAGTTTCTCACGGCACGGATGATCCTTGGTGTTCTGTGGCTTACAGAAACGTCGCTCCCATGCCTGCCTCTGTCGACACATGACTTTCTTCCCCATGTCTAAGTCTTAAATCTCTCTCTCCTTTCTCAGATAAAGGCAACCACCCACTGGATTTTAGAGCAGGTTCTAAATCGAGGATGGCCTCATCTTGAGATCCCTAATTACATCAGCAAGGACTCTATTTCCAAATAAGGTTACGTTCACGGGCACCGAAGATTAGGGCAGATGTATCTTTTGGGAGGATACAATTCAATCCATTACAAATTGCATATTAAAATGGTTTAAGTTTGAGGAGCATGATATGGACTCATAATATTTTTGGAATTGATAAAATAACCTTCTAGGGTAATAAAACAAGTTAATTTTCATGTTAGGAAACTCAGAAAATAGAAATATGAAGACGAAAACAAAATGTGTGCTCTCATTTTAAAAAGTTATTTCTGAGCCCAATGAAAACAAGCCATTTTTTATTTGACCACTAAAGGAACCATCTTAATGTTAGATTTTAAAATAAAAGTATAATGTGCATAACAAAAGTCCATAATTTGTTTTTTTTTAATTTTTTTTCAACGTTTATTTATTTTTGAGACAGAGAGAGACAGAGCATGAACAGGGGAGGGGCAGAGAGAGGGGGAGACACAGAATCTGAAACAGGCTGCAGGCTCTGAGCGGTCAGCACAGAGCCCGACGCGGGGCTCGAACTCACGGGCCGTGAGATCATGGCCTGAGCCGAAGTTGGACGCTTAACTGACCAAGCCACCCAGGCGCCCCAAAAGTCCATAATTTGTAGATGTACCGCTTGATGAATATTCACAAAGTGGATACATCCAAGCAAACACCATCCATATGAGGAAATTGAATAGTCTCAGCACCCCAACACCATTCTTGTGATCCTAGTCACTACCTGCATCCCTGAAGGTAACCACAATCCTGATTTCTAACACCGTACAGAATATTTTTTCTTGTATTTTGATTCTACACAAATTCGCCATATAGTATATTACTCTGTTGGGTCTGGCTTCTTTTATTCAATATCATAATTCATGTGTGGCTCATGGCAACACATTCTCATTGCTGTATAGTACTTCACTGCATGAATTTGTTAAACTATTCTATTGTTGCTAGGTATTTGAACTGCTTCCAGATTTAGCTAATATGAAGAGTGCTGCTATGGTCATTCTGGCACAGGTCGGTGGTAATATATGTTCACATTTCTTTGGGGTGTATATGTGAGGGTAGCGGAGTTGGATCACAGGCCATGTATGTGCTCAGCTTTAACAGATATCGCTAAACTGTTTTCCAAAGTGGTGGTACGAAGGAACACCCTTACCGGCAGGTTTGAGAATTCTAGTTGCTTCACATCCTGTACAGCAGTTGGTGTTGTTAGGCTTTTAAATTGTAGTCAATCTAGGGGCGCCTGGGTGGCGCAGTCGGTTAAGCGTCCGACTTCAGCCAGGTCACGATCTCGCGGTCCGGGAGTTCGAGCCCCGCGTCGGGCTCTGGGCTGATGGCTCAGAGCCTGGAGCCTGTTTCCGATTCTGTGTCTCCCTCTCTCTCTGCCCCTCCCCCGTTCATGCTCTGTCTCTCTCTGTCCCAAAAATAAATAAACGTTGAAAAATAAAATAAAATAAATTGTAGTCAATCTAGTAGGAAGCTAAAGAAAATTATGATCTGATTTGAAGCAAACGATGAACTATAAGAAACGAGACTACAGTTCACCTTGATAATAGGAACACTCCCCTTTAAGAGGTCCAGGGTTGATGACCTTCAATCCCTGGAAAAGTAAGTACTAGTTGATGCAACAGTGAATAACATTTTCATCATTATAATAATGCTTCCCTTTTATAATCTTTAGATAAAGCATGAAATACATAAATATGACTGCAGACTGGAATGAAAACTTTAGGAGCCTTGGCAATGTAAAATAAAGCGAAATGGGTAACAGGTGAGACGTGGAAGGTGGACAGCAGCGAGATAACAGCTAAAAGCTGATAGGATGGGAAATCGAGTTGAATATGCATTATTTAAAGCTATAAAAGCAGGCAATAGAAAAAAATAATACTATAGTTTAGAAAAATTAGAAGGAAGATATAAGGAAGGTGGATTTTAAGGATATTATTTAAAGTTATAAAGCAATCAATAGGAAATGCTAAAGTTAGCATAATTAAGAAAAAAATAGAAGAAGTGAGGAATTGAGGTTAATTTTGTTTTTGGAAATGTACATTTTTCATATATGGTAGTAAATAGATATAATTTAAAGTTGGTAAAGCAAGAAATCAATGCATCAGCCTGTTAAGCTATTTACAGTTACTAAGATAAACTTCCAAAGAACTAAAAAAGGTTAAAGAGGTGGTCCCTGGAGAAGCTGGGTGTGACCAGCTAGGCCTAGAGATGGTTCCTTTTCATCGTAATCCCTTCTGTATTAATTATTTGCCACGTGTATGTGTTACTTTGATATAAAAGAATGAAGTTTTCAAAGTACGAATTACTGGGGGGGGGGGATGATCAACTCTAATCCTCTTGGTGTGAGTGATTTCAGCTCCTACTGTGAAGAGAGGACAAAGAAAGGAAAGAAGCATAATTGAGGATAAAGATGCATTATGGGATCCAAAATCGGGATGCCAGAAAATAAAATTGGGGAAGATAATTTAAGAAAAAAAAAAAAGGACACCCACCAGGTTGAAAACAAACAGAAAATGAGAATCTCATTTTATTTACCCAGATTATTTCCACCAGGATTCCATCTCGTTTGAAATAGTTCATGGTCGGAGAACTTAGACAGGTGACACATCCAGAAGTTCTGGTGGAGAGGGCTGGCTTCCCAATTTCGCAACTTTTAAGGTCAATCCATGCTTTACAGTGTTTCCAGCTAAGTCTCACTGTCAATCTGATATTCTCACTCCCTGCTTGAAATCTCCAATGACTCCTCATTGCCTATTCCATTAAGTAGTAAATCCTCAGCTTGGCATTCTAGCCACTGAGTAACAGGGCTCCAACATATGGACTGACTATGATTACAGTGCTGCTAAGTATTAAGGTGGAAATCTGAACTAAGGCAGTGCTGCTTTTGAGGCCTGTGCTCCTGTAATCGACACCATACAGACTCAGGTGAAACTCGCATATGCCCAAAGAGACACATAGAAGAATGGTCATTGCAACATCGCCTGTAAGAGCAAACACGGGAAGCAACCTCGATGTCCACTAACAGGAAGAGGCATTAGCAAAGTGGGTAAGGTCATACCGTACAAGAATCAGAAATAATGAAAACAAATGAACGATGTGCATGTTTCAACATGAGTAAATCAGCAAAGCAGAATGTTGATTGAGAACAGCAACCTATAGAAGGTTCCATACAATATGATTCTGTTTATGTAATGCTTAATAGCATGCATATATTATAAAAAAGGAACAGAAAGAGTATAAGGAAAAACATAGATTAAAATCTGGATGATGATTATTTCTACGGAGTGAGAAGAAAGACTTGAATTGAGAAGTGTGCAAAGTATGAACTCTTATCACACTGTATTTCTTAAAAACAAAAGACCCAGAAAACAATGGAGCAAACAGTGAACAAGGGTTAATTGTAACTATAGTATTCTCTGTCTTCTCTGCATGTTTAAAATATTGCATAAAACAAATTCAGAGGTAGAAAAAATATTCTAACTTCATATCTCAGGGTAATGAGATTATGGCATGACTTCGTTCTTCTCTTTGCTTATTTTTCTTAATTTTCAAGAGTAAAAACTTTTTTTAAAATTTTTTAACATTTATTCATTTTTGAGAGACAGAGAGAGAGAGAGAGCATGAGCGAGGAAGGGGCAGAGAGAGAGGGAGACACAGAATCCAAAGAGGGTTGCAGGCTCTGAGTTGTCAGCACAGAGCCCGACTCAGGGCTCAAACTCACGAACTGCGAGATCATGACCTGAGACAAAGTCGGACGCTCAACTGACGGAGCCACCCAGGCACCCCAAGAGTAAAAAAATGTTATTTCTGGTTTTTAGTCCAACATATCAAGACCTAGAAGTCCTCACTTCTATCTTCACAACCAGAAAACTACACTAGTGTAAATACACTAAAATTCAACAACTCTTCTTAGATCCATTACAGAGCTGAGGTCACAGGGCAAACTGTTGGCCTGGAAACTGAAAACATACAGGGTAAATAAAATCACAGTTTACCATGAACAGAAGCTCTTAGATGAACATGGTAGTTGTTAAGTGCTCCTACTGAAAGAATATATTAATGGCTCGAGATTGACTGGGGGCTAGATCAAGAGGTAAAATGCCTGGGGCCCAGTCTAATAGGGACCTCCATGATTTTATGAGTATTACCTCTAGGAGACTGATAGGATCTCAGGGTGAAGATCATAGAAAAATCCCCTTATGCTACAGGTGGTGAGGGTATGAGAGTAATGACTTTGAAATGAGCCTAGAGCATTCTGTTTTCATGAACAACAGCCTGCCCTCAAGGGAAAATATTTTATCAGAGCCTAGCCCACTTAGATTCTACCACAGTCTAACTGATCTAGGGGAAGGGAAATACCCAACTTCAGGTCCCTCTAGCTTTCCTGTCTCACCGAAGGAGAAAGAGAAGGCTGAGAAGCACTTTTGAACGTCACAGGCTCACTGAAGATTGAACACCAATCATAAGATAATAGGACGTTTCCCCTTCCCACATTTTAACACCACATCCATTTGGCCTCTGTATAGTAACAGGGGCTTACAGCTGAAAGAACTACAAGCCTCAGACCCAATTTAAGAAAGAATATCTAGGAAACCCAAAGATACTATGGGGAACAAAACCAAGAACACTAGAAAACATTTTAGTCCCCGACTATACAACTATAGCAAAGAGTAAACAGCCTCATTCCTAGCCAGACACACATAAAACCTCAAACTAAAGGCACATTTATCTCAGTTTCTTTTACTCAACACATCACGTCTACCTTTCAATAACAAATTACAAGCTTGCTGAAAAGCAAAAACAAAATGTGAAGAGCACAGAAAGCAACAGAAACAGACTCAGATATGGGAGCGGCTTCAGAGTATCAGACTAGAAATGTGAAATAATTGTGTTATACGCAGGACTGTGTCCCTCCAAAATTCGTATGTCAAAGTCCTCACCCCTAGGACTCCAGAAAGTGAATGTATTTGGAGATAAGGCCTTTAAAGCTGCAATGAAGTTAAAATGAGATCATTAGAGTGGGCCCTAAACTACTACAACTGGTAGTAGTTTACCAGTTCCGACTGGAAATTTCCCACTGGAAATGAGGACACAGACATGTATAGAGGGGAAGAGTATGTGAAGATACAAAACGAAGATGGCCATCTAGAAGCCTTCGAAGCAACCAACCCTGATGCCCTCTTGGTTTCAGATTTTTTTTTGAAGTTTCAGGTTTTTATTTAAGTTCTAGTTAGTTAACATACAGTGTAATACTAATTTCAGGAGTAGAATTTAGTGATTCATCACTTACACGTAACACCCAGTGCTCAACACAAGTGCCCTCCTTAGCTTATAGTTAAGAGTCTGTCTTATGGTTTTCCTCCCTGTTTTTTTCTTTCCCCTATGTTCATCTGTTTGGTTTCTTAAATTCCACACGAGGGAAATCATATGCAATTTTCTTTCTCTGACTTATTTCGCTTAGCATAATACACTTGAGCTCCATTCGTGTTGTTGCAAATGGCAAGATTTCATTCTTTTTGATGGCTGAGTAATATTCTGTAATACACACACACACACACACACACACACACACACACACACCCCACAACTTCTCTATCCACTCATCAGTCAATGGAAATTTGGGCTGTCTCTATAGTTTGGCTGTGTTGATAATGCTGCTATCGACATCAGGGAGCATGTGCCCCTTCAAATCAGCATCCCTGTATCCCTTGGATAAATACCTAGTAGTACAATTGCTGGGTCATAGGGTAGCGCTATTCTTAATTTTTTGAGGAACCTCCATACTGTTTTCCAGAGTGGCTGCACCAGTTTGCATTCGCAGCAACAGTGTAAGAGGGTTCCTGTTCTGATCCTCACCAACATCTGTTGTTTGCTGAGTTAATTTTAGCCATTCTGACAGGTGTGACATACTATCTCATTGTAGTTTTGTTCTCTATAGAGATTTATATTTCTCTGTATAGATTTGTATTTCTCTGATGATGACTGATGTTGAGCATCTTTTCACGTGTCTATTAGCCATCTGGATGTCTTTTTTGGAAAAATGTCTATTCATGTCTTCTGCCCACTTCTTAACTGGATTATTTGGTTTTGGGGTGTTGAGTTTTATTAATTAGTTCTTTATATATTTTGGATACGAACCTTTTATCTGATATGTCATTTGCAAATATCTTCTCCCATCCTGAAGGCTGCCTTTTCGTTTTGTTGATTGTTTCCTCTGTTGTACAGAAGCATTTTATCTTGAAGAGGTCCCAATAGTTCATTTTTCCTTTTGTTTCCCTTGCCTCAGAAGGCATGTCCAGTAAGTAGTTGCTAAGGCTGATGTCAAAGAGGTTGCTGCCTGCGTTCTCCTCTAGGATTCTGATTGGCTTCCTGTCTCATACCTAGGTATTTTAGCCGTTTTGAATTTATTTTTGTGTATGGAAAATTATATAGGTCAGAAACATAGATCTGTATACGGAAAGGAATATATGAAAGCAAAATAAAATCTTTAGTTTTTCTTAGTCTAATTTATCTAACAGTTAACACCGTGTTCAAAACAATAACAATAGCAATGTATTTGGGGAGTATAGCTTATGCATAAGTGAAATGAACAACAGCAGTGTAATAAGGGACAGGATGGAGACATTGCATATGCTTTTATAAAGTATTGCACTACCCATGAAGTGAAACAGGGTTATTTGAAAGTGTATCAGATTAGTTATAAATGGATAATGCAAACTCTAGGGCTAAACACTAAAAGAATTTATAAAGAAGTATAATTGACATGCTATGAGAAGACAGAAATGGAATCATAAAATATTCAAAACCCAAGAATTCAGGAAAAAAGTAGAACACACACACACAAACACACACAAAGACAATAAAAACAGTTAAAATATGGTAGATATTATATCAATAATCACTTGAAATGTCAATGGTATAAATATACCAGTTAAAAGACAGAGACTGTCAGAATGGCTAAGAAAAACAAAGCCCAACTAGATGTTGTCTCCAAGAAACCCACTATAAATATAAAGACACAGATAGATTAAAAGCAAAGGGATGGAGAAAGATCTACAATGCCAACAATAATCAAGAGAAATCTAGAGTAGCTGTGTTAATTTCAAATGAAGCAGACCTCAGAACAAGAAAATTTCCCAGAGATAAACAGGGGTGTTATGTAACTGTAAAGGGGTCAATTCTCCAAGACATAACAATCCTTAATATGTATGTGCCTAACAACAAAGCATCAAAATACATGAGACAAAAAGTGATCAGACTACTAGGAATAATGAAAAAATTCATAATTATAGTTAGAGACTTCAACACTCCTCTATCACTAACTGACAGATCTAGCAAATGGAAAATCAGTAAGGGTATAATTGAACTGAACAGCACCATCAATCAACTGAATGTAACTGACATTTACAGAACACTTGACCCAACAACAGCAGAATACATGTCCTTCTCAATCTCACTTGGAACATTCACCAAGATAGATCACATTCTGTGCCATAAAATAAACTTAACAAATTTTAAAAGATAAAATCATCCAAAGTATGCTCTCAGACCACAGTGGAATTAACACTCAAAGTCAGTAATAGAAACATGGATGGAAAATCCCAAAATATTTGGAGACTTAAACAACACACTTCTAAAAATAAACATTCTCATTTTCCTAACAGGAAAGTGAATAATGCTATTTAAGTATATAAATGGTCCAATTCCTTAGGAATAAAACACATTTTCCTGTAGCGGTCAAGAAGTATTTTCCCCTTCTCCAGAGTAAGTTAAAAGCTATCATTTAAGTATCTCCAGGCTTCTATTATAAAACACTATCTTCAGTTTCTCATAATTTTATGGAAATTCCTTCTTTGAGGCTTAGATACGCCCACTTGACCTTGGTCCAGAGACGATACACAATTTAGAAGCGTTCACATTTATTAGGGTAACACTAAATATTCATGTTCAAGCTTATATGTAAATTGGTAAGCTGGACTAGCAAAGCTTTTTTTTCTTTCTTTCTTTCTTTCTTTCTTTCTTTCTTTCTTTCTTTCTTTTGCTTTCTTTGGATAATATGGACATTTTAACAATTCAGTTCTTCTCTTCAGAGGAAATGTTCATTCCCCCAATGTGTCATATTTCCTTTCGGTAATATTAACTGTTTGACACAAAATGTTAGAACCAGAAAGGACTATAGAGTTCTTTATAATGCACTATGGTATTGACGCCAAATTAAATATCATCACATAATTACGTATTTTATTACTTAGCTCATATTTATGTATCACCATCTGCAGAGTATAGTATAGATGCTTTGACAGAGGAAGGAGAACTTTCCTCTTTTCATGAATTTGCACGTATAGATTCTGATTGAATCTTTATGGTGGCCCTTTGAGGTAGCTATAATTACCACTTACAGACAAGAAAATGGGCTCAATTAGGTTAACTAACCTGTCCCAAAAGCCAATAGCCATTAAAGATACAATTAGGGTTTAAACCCAGTTGACTCACCCCCTAAACCACTTTCCATCTGCTTTCCATCATATCACCCTGCTTAAATTGAATTGTGACTTCTAGGTGTATGTGTCTTATTTTCATTTTTGTTGCCCTTATTTGTTTCACACAGGAAAAAAACATAGAAACTTCAAGTAATTTCATATTTATATTACTTACAAAATCAAACTAAATCCGTCAGTTATTTGTTGATTAATATAAACAAAGAAAGTCAGACTCAGAATCAATCATTTCAGCCTGAAAAATTCAACGCATAATTGTAAAATATAGCTCAGTCTGGTTCACCCTGGGTCTTTTCTTCTTCCTAACTTCTTTTTTGTTTTTGGCTATTTAATTTAAATTGTATTATTCATTTGTGAATTGTTAATACATTCACATCGTTCAAAATTCAAACTTTCCAAAAGGGCGTGCGATTAACTACCTCCCTTGCCATTTTTCTCTTCAACAATTCATTTCTTCTCTTCAGAGGAAATGTTTACTCTTCCCAGTGTGTCACATTTCCTTTCAGTGACATATTATGCAAACATACCCAGCTTCTAGAATGTCTCTGGAATTTCAAAGATGAGATCAGAGTGAGGCCAAAAGAAACACGGTGTGACTGATATTCCTGTCAACCCACGAGACAAAGTCACCCAAAGAGAAATAAATTCATATTTTACTTGATTTGGGACTTCTCTGTTCTCCTACATTCTACGTGCTACCTGCAGACTAATATTCCTAAATTGAATCTCCAGTCATGTCAATAACCACTCGTCTTCCAACGATCTCTCACTTACGTGCTCCACTGAATCCAGACATCTCAGTTTGGAATTCATTGCCCTATGTCCTTTGTCTTATTTGTAGTTCTTTCTTTTTATTCTACCTTCCAACAGTCAGAGTTTTATTGGCATTTAACATAATGTAGTGTTACAATACCTAAAGGATTCCAGATTTTTAATGCAATCAATGGACTTTTTCACCTTGGATACCATCTAGGGGATGAAAATCCTCTCCCTTGCTAACAATTCACTGGTTGAAATTCTGGGAAGCAGACTGACCAACGGTACTGGTTTGCTTAGGCCTGAAGGGTTTTCCAGCATGTGGGACTGTCTTTGCTAAAAGCAGGAAACTCCCAAGCAAACCAGAACGAGTTGGCCACCCTATCAGGGACACGGGGTGTTTTCCAAGATACGAGGAGAGCATCATGAACTCTTCTTGTCCCCACCATCTGTGGCGACAAGGAGAGACACAGCAGTTGTAGTGAGTTAGGCTCCTGGGGAAGATGACATCACCATGCTTTCTGCATGAAAGGATATGGGGGCTTTGCGGCCAAGAGCGATGTTCTTACTCCTGATCGGATCCCCAAGGACCATCCGCTTTTCCAAAGCATTCTTCCTCTGTGGCACTAAGTGACATGAATGCTGTGTTGTCCTCTACTGGGCTACCTGGAGTCAGAGTTAGGCCAACAGTGTCGGTGTGAATAACAGGGTACAGTACATGCTGGGCCCCACACATACTGCCTTCACTGGGCGGCGACACCCAGTCCCTAGTCCCTCTGAGAGTTCACTGCAAATGGCCCACAGCTGCCCCCTTCTCTGCAGAATTGCCCTCATTGCTCTTTGCCTAGGGGGGCTGCCTTACTCAGGAAGTTACACGTCCTCCACCCCCCCAGGCACAACCACCGGCCAATGACTGACTGACAAACGTTAAAGAAATGGGCTCTCTTGCCTCAAGATGGAACCACCCAACTCGTCTCTCAGAATCCCCCACAGACCAGGTCGAAACAATTCTCCAGCTGAGGCTACTTCCTGTCTCAGCGTTCTTGGCCAGCCTTATGCTGCTCCCCTCGCTTCCTTTTGCCTGAAGATACCCCCTCAATATGTCACTTGATAAGGTGGCCACATCATCCCGATTTGCCCAGGACTTTCCCAGTTCTAGCGCTGAAAGTCCCACATCCCAGGCAATCCCTTGGTCCAGAGCAAAGAGGGGCAGGCGGTTACTCTCTGTCTCAGGCTCTGCCTCTAAGGAATCGGATCGAAGACATCAGCTTACATCACACAGAAGCTGGGATTCTTTGTGCTGTAACCTGCTACATAGTGGGATTGCTGGTCTGGCGTAAAGAACTGGGCGAGATCCTATGAGTCTATATGGTAGTCTGGGGTGATTTAGAATAAGGCCCCCTCTGGTCTGAAAACACCCCCACTGGCGTCTCAGTAAACTGTACTTGCCTGTTGTGGAAAAGAGGCACCCTTTCCTCCGGGGGAATACAATTCCATGCGAAGCTTTGTGGCTTGGCAAGAGAATACATGCTGGATTTCTGGGCTCAGTACCTTGGTGCAGCGCAGGCCCTGACTGGCCAGCCAGAGACGGCAGCCCTGGAGTAGAGCGAGGAGGACAGCCTGACCCGTGTTCCATCTTCTCCACATCTTCCCTCTCTCTGCCATGTAAATGACATCAGGGTGGCACGTTCAGAAATGCTAGAATATCCAACTTTGCCTGGGCTCTGTTCTCCCTAAAAGGTAAAACAGAGATGTAGGCAATTCAGTAAGTCAGGAGAAACTAGTCTAGGAAAGTCAAGGCAACAGCGTGCTTGTTTTCTTTCTTTCTTTCTCTTTCTCTTTCTTTCTTTCTTTCTTTCTTTCTTTCTTTCTTTCTTTTAAAATAAGCAGAAGCTTGTGGATTTCTTTTTAGTTTTTTTAAAATTTTTATTTATTTGAGAGAGAGAGACAGCATGAGTAGCGGAGGGGGTAGAAGGAGAGAGAGAGAGAATCTTAAGTAGGTTCCACATTCAGTGAGGAGCTTGATGTGAGGCTCGACACAGGGCTCGATCCCACAAACAGTGAGACCATGACCTGAGCCAAAATAAAAAGCCAGACACTCAACGGACTGAGTCACCCAGTCGCCCCCCAGTGTGCTTTCTACAGAGCATGAATTATATTCCTGGGTTTTCCAGGGCAGCTCAAAACTTATAAACTCTCCGTGCTCCATTTTCTAGAAAGGAATTGAGTTAGAACCACTTCTATGGCACATGATTACTCTGAATTGAACTGCCACCATCACTTGGAAGGGAGGCTTTTAAAAACCATAATCAACTCTAACATATTTGACATGAAATTGATACACAGAGTGACAAGCATTCTCAGACAATGTGTGGCTCGTGGGGAGAAATAAGAGATATATTAAAATTATAGTTTTCAAGTACCGGGTAATCCTAACCCAGTTAGGCCTATAGATCACCCCTGGACCAGAATCAGTGAGAGAACCAATTTACTGTAACAGAACAACCTGTTTCAATAAATCTTTCCCTTCTCCATGAATTCTAGTAGAGGGCTCTAAGTTATGGAAAACAGTGATTCATTTCTCTTATATTTTTTGGTATGCTGCCTCTAGGAGTAGAACAAACAAACAAGCAGAAGAGACATCCTTGAAAGTAACAGAAGGCTTAACGACCCAGGAGTGAACAAAGCCACGGGACGAGCGAACTCTGCTTTATTTCCAGTTGGGCTTCACAGAAAAGAGTCTTTGCCAAATGCCTTTCACAAGCTTTGTGTTAAAACCATATCCAATAATACCGTAACTGGGTCATTACCCACACACCGCCAGGCCAGTGTTTCAAAAAGGACTGATACAATCTCATGGACAGTTAAAGTCAAAACTCCTCCCCTGACATCTTGAAAATCCATAGTAGCTGACAGGAGTTATTTAACTCGTGGAGGTGGAGGGAAGAACGCTGACTTAAGGAATCACCGTCCTGCGTGTCGGGCAACAGTGCAAAACCCAGACGTGCCGCAGAAAACTACACGAACTACAAAGGCCCCTGAACTTGGTAAACGAGGCACAGGAAGTCATAGGAAGCGCAGACACTACTTAAGCAACATCTAGGCGAACACTGGATGGACCGTTTCTCCCAACCTCTTGAGACTTTTTTTTTTTAATTTTAACGTTTATTTATTTTTGAGAGAGACCGAGCATGAACAGGGGAGGGGCAGAGAGAAAGGGAGACACAGAATCTGAAACAGGCTGCAGGCTCTGAGCGGTCAGCACAGAGCCCGACGCGGGGCTCGAACTCATGGACCGCGAGATCATGACCTGAGCCGAAGTCGGATGCTTAACCGACTGAGCCACCCAGGTGCCCCCCCCCCCCACACACCCCCACCCACCAGGTCACTTTGTTGATGAGAATTTACAAGCTGAGCCTGACCCTTATCTCCGTTACCCTCGCTCCAGGAACAAAGAACCATCACTCGCCTGCCCCTGTTTCTTGTCTCATGAGTGAAGCAAGCCTCTCTTCCCAACAGGCCGGTCGTATTGTGGTTCACTTCAGCCGTCCCCACGTACCCAATGCAGGGCGCCCTCATTCAGGCCCTATCACCGCATACTGCAAAGGCAACTATCTCCAATCCTCAGTCTGCCGTGGTTCCAAGGATTATAAATCCACTTCTGGTGTCTTTTAGGACAGGGCCTGAAACCAGAGCCGTGGTTCTGCTGATTTCTATAGGCTATTACCGTTTTTCAAGTTCTGAAGTTGTTTCACAGAGAAAGGCCTACGGTTGTAACATCCCAGGGCCTCTGAAGTCAACACATCGGGATATAAATCCTGGCTCCGTCACTTTGGGCAATTCTTCAATCTCCTTGGGCTTCGGCTTCTTCAGATGTAAAACGGAGTCGCGCCAGGTAAGCGCTCACCGCCCCGCCTGACTTACAGCGAGGGCCGCAGGTATATTTTCCCAGAAGATCTTAATCATCATCTTCTATTGGCCGAATTTTACCGACCCTTCCTCAAGAAGCCCCGGGAAGGCATCTCTGACGCCCCCACTATGGTTAGTTCTGCTTCCGAAACGTCCATATTGCATCACATGTTTAATTAATTAAGCACATATTGACTGAGGGAGGATCTGCCTCGTGCCGGACCCCATACTGGGCACTAGGAACACAGCAGTCAACAAGCAGACCTGTTCTCCCAGAGCATACGGTCGAACGGGGGAGGCCACAATTAAATCACTAATTATAATTATATATTGAATTGCAATGATAAGTTACTGTGGAAGAAGAGGAAAAGGAACCCGATATCTAACAGAAGGCCAGGGCCAGATTCCTTTGGGTATGATGTTTTTGTGCAGACAAAACAGAACGGGGAGAGTACTACAGGTGAGGGAACACCCTGATATGGCAAGGAACACATTCGAGAAACAGCCCAGGGTGATGGAGCCATGGAGAGATCAGTGTGAGATCATCAACCCAGGTGAGGTTGATGAAGGCCAGAAGATTCAAGGACAGTGGAATTGTTAAGGATTTTATTTTCCCCTGTGGAAAATGGGATGTCACCAAAGGGCATTCAATTAAGAGAATACATAACCATATCTCTATTTTATTATTATTTTTAACGTTCCATTTTATTTTTGAGAGAGAGAGAGAGAGAGAGAGAGAGGCAGAGTGCGAGCAGGGGAGGGGCAGAGAGAGAGACAGGGACACAGAATCCGAAGCAGACTCCAGGCTCCGAGGTGTCAGCATAGAGCCTGATGTGGGGCTCGAACTCACGAACCGTGAGATCATGACCTGAGCCGAAGTCGGAAGCTCAACCGACTGAGCCAACCAGGAGCCTCTCCGTATCTCGATTTTAAAAATGTCATTCCAGATGCAATTCGGGCTGCAGATAAAAAATATATTGGAACATATATGGGGCAGCTAGTTTGGTAGCATCTGCCACGTGCTTGGAATAAAACGGAGGCCAAGATGGAGAGTACTGAAGGATCGGGGAAATATCGACAAGGTAAAATTGACAGGACTCCACAGGTGAGATGGGATAAGGAATGAGGAAAGGAGGGCGTTGAGAACGACTCACAAACTTGAGGCTCGCATAACTGTGTCGGGGGAATGGTGGTACCACTTTTTTGCGCTGAGAACCCCAGAGGAGAGGCAGCTTTGTTGAGGGCCAAGTCTGAGTTCATTTTTGGACATGGTGACTTTGAGATGTGGGTGACACATCCAACTGAGATGTCAGGTAAGCAGTTGGGTAGACTTCCCTGGATCTCGGAGGAAGTGTTCCGGGGCAGGGACATACACTGAAAGCTGTCAACGTATAGATGGTAAAACCCCAGGCAAGATTGTCTGGGAGAAAGTACCGAGAGAGGAGAGTCGCTCCAGGAGTCAGGAGACAGAGTTGTGAGTCTCTCCTAAGCTTCTCCTCCCCACCAGATTGCAAGCCCCCCGAGGAACTGGAATTCTGTCTTTTATTTTTACACCCTTTGGGACTGATTTATCTTACATATGTGGAGGCAAATGATTTTCAGATTCCCAACCTAACACTCCCACATAGCTCCTCTTGAGTTGCATTTTATGCAACTGTCAGAAAAATATCTTTCATATTTTGCAACTCCCCAATGACCCTGAAAAGGCTCTTCCAAAAGGCGAGATAAAGATATTTCCAAAGCCGGAAAATTAATCTGAGGAGCCCTTGATTACAGGCATGCTCATTCGTTTCTCTGTATTTGTTAAGGTAAAATCAACCTATAGGTTTATGGTTAACATATATGGACATATGTACCCTAACAATATGTAAACATGGAAAACTCTGGCTTAACACAACAAAAAATTATTATTTTTTCTTCCTTTCCACTCCAACGAGGGTTGACGAGAGGGAGGGGGTGGCTGTGTTCCATTCAAAGAGCAAAGCTCTCTCCATCTTATAGGTATGCTCTCCTTGAGTTCGTCAGAGTCCTCTCTATATGGCTTATGGACGGGGAAAGAGAAAGCATGAGTGGAAGGTTTCTACGAGCCAGTCCTGGAAGAGTCACCTATCCTGTCTGCTTACGTTACGTTGACCATTCCTCAGACACGCGCTCACACCCAACTACAGTGGAGACAGGAAAACCCAGGTCTAGCTTACCACTCCCCTTCCCCCATCCCACCTCTGGCAACCACCTTTCTACTCTGTTTCTGTTCTTTTGCCTAGTTCAGATACTTCATATGAGTGGAATCCTATGGTATTTGTCCTTTTGTGATCAGCTTATTCCATTCTATTAGGCACTTGTGATTGTCTTCTGAGCAACCATGAAGTCTAGCGAGAAAGAAGACAAATCATCAGAAAATTAAAATTCACGGTTTGGGCAAAGTCTAATGGTTCGGGGGGGAAAGACTTAAGAGGAGCAATTAACCTAAAACTGATAGGCCTTAATGCTTAGCACATAATCCGGCATTCAGTGGGCGCTCAACAAATGCTTGGGGGAATAAATGAGAAAGATATTTTTGTTAAGACTGCTTACACATTTCTCCTCTCTCGGAATTTACAGTTTCCTCGTGTGGGCCACTTAACCTTAATCCCATATGTTGAAATGCTGTCTGCTAGAAAAGACAGGCTTATCCATTTTTAAATTTTCAATATCGTAAACATCTTTTTCATTAACAGTCCCGGACAACTAAAAATAAAGGAGTAATCAAACTTGCATCCAAGCTCTAAATTTTAGCATATAGGAAAGAGAGTGCCAATTTTTAAAACATCGGGGAAGGAAATGAAAAGTAATTTTCAATTAAGTTATCACTTGTTATAACCCTTTTCAGCCCTTTAATCTTTTATTTCCTCAAATGAAAGGGAAGCCCCCAAAGGTACCTCTCTAAAACAGTCCTCTATCTGCACAGGAGGTATAACCAGCTAATGAACGACTTGGAGGAGAGTGAGTTTTCTTGTGTTTTTATCAGCAACGGTGGGGACGGGAGGCTGTGAAGTCCAGTGCCCAAACACCCGGATTCTGGAATTGAATGGCCTGACCTTGAGTGCTGAAGTCACTGGCAGCTAGGTGCCCAATTCTAAAATAATTAAATGAGATCATGCAAGTAAAGTGTCAGTGCCCTACCTGGCACGCAGTACATGTGTGTTAATGTTGGATACCACCATTATTATTAGTCACGCGAATCACAAAGAAAGAAAGTAGGACTATTTTGACCACGAGGTGATGACATCCGTGACAACAGAGGCAAATCTTTGATTTCCAGGTGTGTTAGGACCCTTCAAGAAGCTACAGCTTGTGTAGTAATAAACTAAGCAGCATGGTATAAAGCAAGCCCAGATCATTCATAATCTGAGCGATTACTACTTTCCACCTGTCTCTTCATTTTCATTTCCAGCCAAGTGCTGTTTTCTTTCCATGCCAGTATCTGAATAAACACTTAAATTAAAATAAATGGAAGAAGTTCTCAGGGCAGCAACCACGTCCGTGATTAATGCAGTAATGTGTTCCCCCTTTGACATAGGTGGAGACACCTCTGCAAGCCACGATTGATGGCTGCAAGGACCAGAAGATGCACTTCCATTCTACACGTTTCCCAAATGATCAGCTTTCCATGACCTTCATCGAAAACCCAAAGGTGTTTATTGGCCTCGCGCATGAGCACGCCTCAAGCTAAGGCAGCTGCCTTTGCTCGCAGTACCAGTGAAAGGCTTGAGATTAGGAAGCAGATGAGGTTAAATTGCTTCATTATTTACTCATTGGGGGAAAAATCAATTTCGGGAATATAATCCTATTGACCTGACTGGCACCGACCAGGAGCATAAGTAATCACAACCCTAAAATAAATATTCATTCATACTTGAAAAGACACGTATACTCGCCATTTTCCTTTATGCATTAATAAGGGTATCAAATAACCATGCGAACCAGACTCAAGGCTAATGCACCTCTCTTTTGAACGTGTCACTAAAACGGGATGGTGAAAATTGTGCTTATTTTGTTCTGACCTTGTAAAATTCACACCTGGTATGAACAAGGCTGTGTCTTTCCTGTCCCTAGTTAAAATATTAAACGATGATGTTGCCACAGAACAGGGAAACAAGCAAACACCACTGAAACAAAAAAGCAACACAACATCCGGTCAGCAACAAATTACGGGGCGTACAGCATGCATAAGAAATGTTAACCCTAACTCCAGAGCCAGGATTCATAACGACCCAATCCTACTTTCTTTCTCACAGAAATTTGAAGACACTTTTCCTTCCAGGTTTGTCCTCTAGCAAGGATGTCCTAAGCTTCCATCATGTTGAATTTAGCCTTGCAAGGATTTTTAATTAACAGCGATGATCCACAAGCCATGATTTATATGCAAGAAAGATGCCCTATTTTATCTTCTTTCCCCAGGCTATGATATATGGATGCTTCTAATAAGCCAAAGATAAAAGTGGTTTGGACCAAAAAGCACCTATTTTCTCAAAGATGCACATTAAGACTGCAGCTGTCAGCAAGGGAATAAAGGAGAGCCCAGGTGACAGAAAATATAAAGGAAGTAGAGAATGATCAAGGTTTAATTTATGTTTTTACTATTAGAGCCTATTTTTTTCTAGAGACACTTAATTTTTACTCCAAGTGAAGCACTCACTATATTTAAAAACTATAGTTTGGTGAGGGGTCATACGATGTATTTCTCAAGTTATGTGACTATTTTATTATTTTTTACATGACTATGTTAAAGAAGGACTCTTAAATTTGTTCAATTCAAGTTTGGGCTGCTGCTGAGGAAATGCACGTAGTGCAATGATGCTGCTTTAGGTGAAAATATGTTAGCATCTCTTTTCTGGTAACTCTCAGACAGTGGCATGTTCTTTTGAGTATACTTACTGTTGGAAAATCATAATTTGTAGATTAAGAATCTGTAGTCCCATAGCTCTGCTGTAAATTAGCTGTTTGGCCTTGTGCTGTCACTTAATCTCTCTGGGTCACGGTTTACTTATTGACATAAAGACGTTCTGTGTGTGTGTGTGTGTGTGTGTGTGTGTGTATACTTATATACCTAAAGCATATACATATATACTTCTATACGTAAATTATATACATACTTATATACGTATCATTGCCAAGGGCCTTTTCAACTATATAAATATACAATTTTGTGACCTGATATTTGGAAATGGCTAGAAACCAGGGTTGAAAGTGCAATTTTACGTTTAGAAAGAGGATTTCTTATGAAGCCATTTATTCATTCAACAAATATTTTTTTAGTGTCCACAGCATGCCAGGCACTCTCCTTAGTGCTGGAGATACACTGGTGAACAGAATAAAGAGCTCTGTCTTTGTGGAACTTAGATTCTAGATGGACGAGATATGAAACTCTTAAAATCATAGCAAGCATAATTATTGAAATTAATAAATTGTAACCTAACTCAAAGTACATACAAAATTCTCTTTTTATTCTCATTTTCATCTCTAGGATGTTTTGAGTGACAGAGGATCCGCATGAGGTCAACAGTTAACATGAAATAGGTGAATTTGGAAATAATTTAGAGATAAGCAAAAATAATGATAAGAATGAGGTCCTGGGCAGGGGCGGGAAGGCGGCAGCACTGAATAGAGGGCTCAGAGATGATCTCATTAAGAAGGTGAAGCTTCTAAAAAGACTTCAACGGAGCTGAGCGAGTTAATCAAGCGAGGTCTTGGGGAGGAATGGCTCAGACAACACGCACAGCTAAAACAAAGGCCCTGAGGCAGGATCACGTGTGTCTTGTTTGAAAAAGAACAGAGACACCAGGGTGATTGGAGCTGAGGAGCCCAGAGCAAGTGGCAGGAGAGGAGGCGAGAGAGGAAACCACGTTGATCGTGGAGGGGCCTGGAGGGCCATTATAGGGACTTTGGCGTTTATGCCAAGGGAGGTGGGACACACATTTATAGAAGCTCACCCTGGCTGCTACGTTGACAATGTTTATAAGGGGACACAGGTAGAACACATGCCATTTTGGCTTATGTATTTTGTAAAGTAGATGCAGAGCCGATACCAAAAGGATTGCAAGGATTGTTTTGTAGAAAGCATGTTGGACAAATTAAATGATTTCAAATACTATCTACGCTTGTAAATTCTGATGAGTCTGTTAACAAAATCAGTTGCAATAGATCTGTAGACTATTGCAGACTCTGTATTTCCAAGACATTCTGCTTGGGCTAGTGATAAAACTTTTGGAAGTGGAGATAATGATCACTGTTTAAAACTATTAATAGGTATACAGTCAAATCTTCAAGCTCATAGCATTTCAAGGGGCAGGAGGGCACAGGTTCATGATAGCTAACTGTCCCTTGTAGTCTCATGGCTTCCTGTTGTATCATCTTGTTTGTTTTTATTACTATAAACTACCTTTCTCCAGCCTTGTTCAATAAGCATTAAGCCCACTACCATTCATTCCTGTCCTGGGAAGAAATTAGTAAAACCTCTGCATTGCCTATTAAAGCCATGGTTCTGACTTTAACAAACAATTGTTGCCCTATTTGTGGTTATGAGAGCATAACCTTGAACTCACAGTTTCTCAGTAACTATCACAAGCTTCACTGAGACAGGCTTGTCTGAAAAATATTCAGTACGTTCTTTTCTATCAGCAACTGTTCCACAGAACTTTCTACAATGATGGAAATATTCTTTATCAGTGCTGTCCGATATCATAGGGCCAGGCACAAATGGCCACTGAGAACTTGAAATGCGGCTAGTATAACTGAGGAACTGAGTTTTTAATGATCTTTAATTTTAATTAAATTAAATTAAATCTAAATTGTAAGTGCCTTTGCATGGCTGATGGATACCATACTGGACAGCTCAGGTTAAATCCTTATTCTATATCGTGTCAGACTAACTATGAGACATTCCTGCCCCATATTGTTTTAGTATCTCCGAGAAATGCTTCTCTTGAATGTTCTTTGATATTATGTCACAGTCACTCAATAAGGAAATTTAAAAGGAGCACCCCATGAAAGCCATTGCTATGTTCACTGAAAGGAGGTTGCTGAGGGCACTGATAATTGTGTAATGTAGCATCTTATTTATCTGGCCTCAGTACTAGGAAAACGTAGGGTTGTTCTAAAAAGCCTGACTGTGTGATGTAATTTACTGCGTTACGTCTTTGCCTTTGATGCAGAGGAGCATAGGGCCAAATGGGTGGTCTACCTCTTGTGAGAATATACTATACAGAGCCTCTCGGGCTATATTCCATGTGCTTAGCCCACGCTTAACCTCTTTGTCTTAGTTTTTATTCTTCCCTTATGCACCATTTGCTGATTGTTTTGCTTATTTTATTTTTTAAATTAATTTATTTTGAGAGACAGTCCAAGTGGGGGAAGGGCAGAGAGAGAGGGAGGGAGGGAGAATCCCGACACAGGGCTTGAACTCACAAAGCACTCAGATCATGACCTGAGCTGAAAACCAAGAGTCAGCCACTTAACTGACAGAGCCACCCAGGCACCCCTTGTTTTGCTCATTTTAAATTTTTTTTTTAACGTTTATTTATTTTTGAGACAGAGAGAGACAGAGCATGAACGGGGGAGGGGCAGAGAGAGAGGGAGACACAGAATCGGAAGCAGGCTCCAGGCTCTGAGCCATCAGCCCAGAGCCCGACGCGGGGCTCGAGCTCACGGACCGTGAGATTGTGACCTGAGCTGAAGTCGGACGCTTAACCAACTGAGCTGAGCCACCCAGGCGCCCCTGTTTTGCTTATTTTAAATGTTACCTGGTAGTATTATATTCATTTTCGTATACCACAAACAAGCATAATAAAAATAAACTAAAACCCTGCCTTTGGCGGGGAGGGGGGGGTGGGAACACACTCAATTTCTTTCTTAAAAGGACCGACTTCCCAAGACCTCATTCTTATCATTATTTTTGCTTGTCTCTAAATTATTTCCAAATTCACCTATTTCATGTTAACTGTTGACCTCATGCAGATCCTCTGACACTCAAAACATCCTAGAGATGAAAATGAGAGTAAAAAGAATTTTCTATATACTTTGAGTTAGGTTACAACTTATTAATTTCAGTATTACGCTTGCTATGATTATAAGAGTTTCCTATAAATTAACATTTATGAAAATTTTGAGTTATGCTAGAGAAGTTAGCATCTCCCACCAGGACTGAGATCATGGGTATTTGTTTTAGGAACAAACAAACATTTCAGAAACATACAGGGGGCACCTGGGTGGCTCAGTTGGTTAAGCATCCGACTCCAGTTCTCAGCTCAGGTCATGATCTTGTGGTTAGTGAGACCGAGCCCCATGTGGGGCTCCACGCTGGGCATGAAGCCTGCTTAATATTCTTTCTCCCCCTTTCTCTCTGCCCCACCTCAAAAAAAATAAATAAAACTTAAAGAAAATGTACAAAATTGGTTTTAAAAATATGCACATCTATGAGTCTGTGACTAAGTGATCATGTTTTTCTTTTCAGATTAAAAAAATTTGTTTAATGTTTATTTATTTTTGAGACAGAGAGAGACAGAGCATGAACGGGGGAGGGTCAGAGAGAGAGGGAGACACAGAGTCTGAAACGGGCTCCAGGCTCCGAGCTGTCAGCACAGAGCCCGACGCGGGGCTCGAACTCACGGACCGTGAGATCATGACCTGAGCCAAAGTCGGACACTTAACCAACTGAGCCACCCAGGCGCCCCTCTTTTCAAATTTGTATTTAAATTCTAGCTAGTTAACATACAGTGCAATATTGGTTTCAGGAGCAGAACCCAGAGATTCATCACTTACATACAGCACCTGGTGCTCATCACAATAAGTGGCCTCCATAATACCCATCACCCATCTAGCCCACCCCTGACCCACCTCCCTCCATCAACTCTCAGTTTGTCCTCTATCTTTAATAATCTCTTATGATCTGCTTCCCTCTCTCTGTCTTTTTCTTTCCCCCTTCCATAAGTTCATCTGTTTTATTTTTTTAATTCCACATATGAGTGAGATCATATGGTGTTTGTCTTTCTCTGACTGACTTATTTGACTTAGCATAATACACAGTAGCTCAATCCACGTCATTGCAAATGGCAAGGTTTCCTTCTTTTTGATGGCTGAGTTACACACACACACACACACACACACACACACATCTGGACTCTCTCCATAGTTTGGCTAATATTCATAATACTGCTATACACATTAGGGTGTGTGTACCTCTTTGAATCAGTACTTTTGTATCCTTGGGATAAATACCTAGTCATGCAATTGCTGGATCATAGGGTAGTTCTACTTTTAACTTTTTGAGGAACCTCCCTCCTGTTTTCCAGACTGGCTGCACCATTTTGCATTTCCACCAAGGGTGCAAGAGGGTTCCCCTTTCTCTGCATCCTCACCAACACCTGTTGTTTTTTCTGGTGTTACTGTTAGCCATTCTGACAGGTGTGAGGTGGTATCTCATCGTGGTTTTGATTTGTATTTCCCTGACGATGAGGGATGTTGGGCATCTTGTCACGTGTCTATTACCACCTAGATTTCTTGTTTGGAAAAGTGTCTATTCATGTCTTCTGCCCATTCCTTAACTGGGTTGTTTTTTTGGGTGTTGAGTTAGATAAGTTCTTTATAGGCTTTGGATACTAACCCTTTGTCAGACGTGTCATTTGCAGATATCTTCTCCCATTCCTGAAGCTGCCTTTTAGTTTTGTTGATGTTTCCTTTGGTGTGCAGAAGCTTTCTATCTTGATGAAGTCCCAACAGTTCATTTTTGCTTTTGTTTCCCTTGACTCAGGAGACGTGTCTAGTAAGAAGTTGCTATGGCCAAGGTCAAAGAGATTGCTGCCCATGTTCTGTTCTAAGATTTTGATGGTTTCCTGCCTCACATTTAGGTCTTTCATCCATTTTGCATTTATTTTTTTGCATGGTGTAAGAAAGTGGTCCAGTTTCATTCTCCTGCATGTCACAGTCCAGTTTTCCCAACACAATTTGTTGAAGAGACTACCTTTTTTTTCCACTGGATATTCTTTTCTGTTCTGTTGAAGATTAGTTGGCCATATGTTTACGGGTCCATGTCTGGGTTTTCTACTCTGTTCCATAATGTATGTGCCTGTTTCTGTGCCATTACCATACTGTCTTGATGATCCCACTTTGTAATATCACTTGAAATCCAGAATCCTGATGCCTCCAGGGATCATTAATCATAGTTAACCATCATTTGCCTATCCTGGGTTGAGTTTATTTTAAGATACTTCTATTTTTTTAAAAAATACATCTCTACTTGGTTTTGTCTTCAGAGCCAAACTGGAAACAACTTGATAGAGTTTATTATGTGGTTTCTGTCAGAGTTCCTGATGCTTCGCAAAAGTTTGAATCCATTACTCTATTCTTGGCCTTCGTGAAAATTCTCTTTATCACTTGGAAAACTGTCTAATTCATAAGAGACTATTAGGCAAATTTACAAGAGATTGAGCCAGTGCTTGTTAAAGGGAGAGACAATGCTTGCTGTTCTAGTGGGATTCTTGCTCTGGTCCCAGTTGGGCAGTTTGGGCAATGTTTTGTCATTACCCGCCAGTAAATCAAGAGTTAGATAATCTTGAGTAAAAGGGAAAAGAAATCAAGCTTTTAAATACAAAAACCATAATGCCTAATATCATACAGTAGAGTTGGCATATTTGGACAGGTAACATAGCCTCGTTGTTGATGGGAAAGAGGACTCTTTTCACCCCAGCTGCAAAAACACTTTATATTTACTGAGGGAGCATAAAATAGGAGACATCTCAATCTTTATAATTGCATGTGCTAGATGTAAATTACTACTCTAGTACATAACTTGCAAGTCGATTTGTCTAACATCAAAAAATTGGGGAAAAAATAGTAATCAAATGGTAATCTAAATTCCTCATACTGGAAAACCAATGTTTTAAAAAATGAATTCAGTATCCTGTGATTTATTTTACATTTATGTGCAACAGATCCTTTTGTTATATGAACTCTGCAATTTTAACTAAAAAATGTACAACAAGTTACAGTCCTTCACTGTACACACACAAGGACAAAATTCAACTGAACAGTAACTCTTAAATAATTAAAGAGGAAAGTAGGTCAATGCCACGTATTAAATGACTAGCTCTGAAGATAGCTATATCAGCTATTGTGATTTTAGAGATGCCTCTCAAAGATGTAAAGTTATTAAGCTATCTTTGGAGCTAGTCTTTTGCTTCATTTAAATGTATGGAATTGACCTCAAAGATTATCCTCATATTGAATTAAATATTAACTTGGTTCTGCTTCATCATTTAATACACGACATTTATATTTCAAGATAGAAAATAACTTTTATTGATTTTAAAACTCTAATTACAATAGAGCTCCTTAACAATGTGTCCTTGGAACATGGTAATTATCTAGACACTCTTATCCACCGTAAACTATGTTACATTTGGGCCCACTTAAAAAATCATCCATGTGAAGTCATGCCCCTCTTATTCCACCCCTTATGAAAGCGGACTAGCATGAAACAGTTAGCCTCCACATTCTCACCTCCTACCGTCAGACTTGTATTCCCTCTACTCTGAACAGGTTTTTATTAAGGTCACCAGTAACCAACCTACTGAATAACAAGCCCTATGATCAATTTTCAGTCTCTACCTAACTTGACCTCTCAGTAACATTTGACACACTTGATGATACCCTTCCTTGAAACTCTTCCTTCACTTGGGATTCCAGATTTTCCCTGTACCTCACTGGCTTGCTCCTTCTCAGTTTCATTTGATAACCCACTCTCATTTTCCTGACCTCTAAGTCATAGTGTCTAGGAGCACAGTCTTCGTCTCTCTTCTTTATCCACACTTTATCCCTAGGTGATCTCATCCGGTCCTGTGACTTTTAAATGCTCTCTAGATGGTGATAACCCACAAATTTAGATATTCTGCCCTGATGCCTTTCCTGAACACCACTCATTTAAGAAACCACCTTTTGGCCTAACATGTTATCCATCCTGGAGTATGCACCAGGTGCACTTAAGAGGAATGTGGATTCTGCTATTTTTTGGATGGAATGTTCCGTATTTGTCTATTAAGTCCATCTGGTCTACTGTGTTGTTCAAGCCAAATGTTTCCTTATTAATTTTATGTCTGGATGTTCTATCCATTGGTGTAAGTGAGAAAATGCTTCCAAGTTCATCCAGTGAGGGCACCATTACCTTGATACCTAAACCAGACAAAGATAATACCAAAAAACAAAACAAAAACAAAAACAAAAAAGCAGGCCAATATCCCTGATAAACATAGATGCAAAAATCCTCAACAAAATATTACCAAACTGAATTCAGTAATACATTAGAAGTATCAGGGGGTGCCAATTCATAGGGGCACATGTACCCCAATGTTTACAGCGGTACTTTCAACAATAGCCAAACTGTGGAAAGAGCCTAAATGTCCATCAACTGATAAATGGATAAAGAAGATATGGTTTATATATACAATGGAATACTACTTGGCAATGAGAAAGAATGAAATCCTGCCATTTGCAGCAACGTGGATGGAACTGGAGGGTATTATGCTAAGTGAAATAAGTCAGTCAGAGAAAGACAGATATTATGTTTTCACTCATGTGTGGAACTTGAGAAACTTAACAGAAGACCATGGGGGAAGGGAAGGAGAAAAAATAGTCTCAAACAGAGAGGGAGCCAAACCCCAAAAGACTCTTAAATACAAAGAACAAACTGAGGGTTGATGGGGGGGAAGGGGAGAGGGAAAAATGGGTGATGGGCATTGAGGAGGGCACTTGTTGGGATGAGCGCTGGGTGTTGTATGTTAGCGATGAACCCCAGAAATCTACACCCAAAACCAAGAGCACACTGTATACACTGTCTGTTAGCCAACTTGACAATAAATCATGTGAAATAAATAAATAAAAGAAGTTTATTTATTAAATAAATAAATAAATAAATAAAAGAAGTATCATATACTTAATTGAGTGGATTAAATCCAGGGAGGCAAGGACGGTTCAACATCCCCAAATCAATAAGTGTGATACACTAAATTAACCAACTGAAGAATAAAAATCATACGATCACCTCAATAAATGCAGAAAAACCATTTGATAAAATTCAACATCCATTTATGATAAAAACTCTCAACAAAGTGGGTACAGGCAAAACATACCTTAACATAATAAAGGCTGCATGTGACAAGCCTACAGCTAACATCATACTCAGTGGTGACAAGCTGAAGCTTTTCCTTTAAGATCAAAAACAAGACAAGGATGTCCACTCCCACAACTTTTGTTCAACATACTATTGGAAGTCTTAGCCACAGCAATTAGGCAGAAAAAGAAACAAAAGGCATCCAAACTGGAAAGGAAAAAGCAAAATTGTCACTATTCACACATAATATGATACTATATATATAAGCCCCTAAAGACTCCACCCAAAAACTATTAGAATTAGTTAATGAATTCAGTAAAGGTACAGGATAAAAAATTGATATACAGAAATCTGTTGCATTTTCATATACTAATAATGAACTATCAGAAAGAAAAATTAAGAAAACAGCTCCATTTATAATTATATCAAAAAATACCTAGAAATAAATTTAACCAAGGAGGTGAAAGACTTGTATTCTGAAAACTACAAGACTTTGATGAAAGAAATTGAAGTGACACAAACAAATTAAAAGATGTTTCATGCTCATGGATTGGAAGACTTATTTTTTTATGTTTTTATTTATTTTTGAGACAGAGAGAGACAGAGCATGAGCAGGGGAGGGGCAGAGAAAGAGGGAGACACAGAATCCGAAGCAGGCTCTAGGCTCTGAGCTGTCAGCACAGAGCCCGACGCGGGGCTCGAACCCATGGATTGTGAGATCATGACCTGAGCTGAAGTCGGATGTTTAACCGACTGACCCACCCAGGCGCCCCTGAAAGACTTAATACTGATAAAATGTCCACAATATGCAAAGCAATCTACAGATTCACTGCAATGTCTCTCAAAATACCAACAGCATTTTTCATAGAACTAGAAGAAATAATTCTAAAATTTGTATGTGACCACAAAAGACTTCAAATAGCCAAAGAAATCTTGAGAAAAAAAGAACAAAGTCAGAGGCACATGCTACTAGATTTCACACTGAACTACAAAGCTATAGTAATCAAAACATTAAGGTACTGGCACAAAAACAGACACATCAGTCAATAGAACATGACAGCCCAGAAATAAATTCATCCTTTTATGGTTAATTAATCCATGACAAAGAAGGCAAAAATATACAACGTGGAAAACACAGTCTCTTCAATGGTGTTGGGAAAACTGGACAGCAACATACCAAAGAATGAAAACGGACCACTTTCTTATACCATATCTAAAAATAAACTCAAAGCGGATTATAGACCTAAATGTGACATGTGAAACCATAAGAATTCTATAAGAGAGCACAGGCAGTGATTTCTCTGACATCGGCCACAGCAACATTTTGCTAGATATGTCTCCTCAGGCAAGGGAAACAAAACCGAAAACAAACTATTGGGACTATATCAAACTAAAAAGCTTTGCACAGTAAAGGAAACCACCAACAAAATTAAAAGGCAACTTACTGAATGGGAGACAATAATCTCAAATGATATATCCTATAAAAGGTTACCATCCAAAATATATAAAGAAGTCATAAAACTCCATAAAAATACACACACACACACACACACACACACACACAGAAAAATCTGATTTAAAGATGGGCAGAGGAAAATGAGCAGAAGACATGAACAAACATTTCTCCAGAGAAGACCTACAGATGGCTAACAGACACAGGAAAAGACACTCAACATCACTCAGCATCAGGGAAATACAAACCAAAACCACAATGAATTATCACCCATCAGAATGGCTAAAATCAACAACACAAGAAACAACAAGTGCTGGTGAAGATGTAGAGAAAAAGGAATCCCCTTGCAGTGTTGGTGGGAATGCAAACGGTGCAACCACTGTGGAAACAGTATGGAGGGTTATGGCACTACTGATTATTTACCCAAACAGTACAAAAACACTAATTCAAAGGGATACATGCACCCTTATGTTTATTGCAGCATTGTTTACAAAAGCCAAATTATGAAAGTAGCCCATGTCCATCGATAGATGAATGGATAAAGAAGATGTGGTGTAAACATACAATACAGTATCATTCAGCTATGAAAAGGAAAGAAATCTTGCCATTTGCAAGGACATGGATGGCGCTAGAGACTATAATGTAAGGGAAATAAGTCAGTCAGAGAAAGGCAAATACTATATGATTTCAATCGTATGCGGAATTTAGCAAACAAAACAAAGGAGCAAAGGGAAAAAAAGAGAGAGACAAACCAAGAAACAGAGTCTTAACTACAGAGAACAAACTGATGGGTTACCAGAGGGGAGGTGGGTGGAAGGATGGGTGAAATAGGTGATAGGGATTCAGGACCACACTGGTGATGAGCACCGGGCGATGTATGGAAGTGTTGAATCACTATCCTGTACACCTGAAACTAATATAATATTGTATGTTAACTATACTGAAATTAAAATCTTATAAATAAAAAACAAATAGGGGGCGCCTGGGTGGCACAATCGGTTAAGCGTCTGACTCTTGATTTTGGCTCAGGTCATGATCTCACAGTTCTCAAGATTGAGCCCTGCATGAATGAATGAATGCTGTTGGGAAAACTGGAGAGCAACATGGCAAAGAATGAAAACGGATCACTCTCTTACACCATATACAAAAATAAACTCAAAATGGATTACAGACCTAAATGTGACATGTGAAACCATAAAAATTCTAGGAGAGAGCACAGGCAATAATTTCACTGACATTGCCCATAGCAACATTTTTCTGTCAGTGCAGAGCCTGCTTGGGATTTTCTCTCTCTCTCTCTCTCTCTCTCTGTCTCTCTCTCTCTCACTCTCTCTGCCCCTCCCCTGCTCACGCCTTTCTCTCTCTCTCTCTCTCTCTCTCTCAAAATAAATAAACATCTTATAAGTAAATAAATGAATAAATAAAAATGGGCAGAGGAAGGACCTGAACAGACATTTTCCCAAAGAAGACATATCGATGGCCAATAGACACAGGAAAAGATGTTCAATATCACTAAACATCAGGAAATGCACATCAAAACCACAATAAGACATCACGACACTCTGTCAAGAATGGCTAGGGTTAAAGAAAAGATGACTAGTGTTGGTAAAAATGTGAGGAAAAGGAAAAATCCTTTTATTTTTATTTTGACTTACAAAATGTTTAAGTTTATTTATTTATTTTGAGAGGCAGAGCAAGCAGGGGAGGGGCAGAGAGGGAGACAGAGAATCCCAAGCCAGACTCTGCACTGTCCGTGCGAAGCCTGATGTGGGGCTCGAACCCGCAAACCGTGAGCTCATGACCCGAGCCAAAACCAAGAGTCGGATGCTTAACCGACCGAGCCACTCAGGCGCCCCAGAAAAGGGAAGATTCTCTTGCAATGTTAGTGGGAATGTGAATTGGTACGGTCACTATGGAAACGCAGTATGGAGGTTACTCAAAAAACTAAAAATAAAACTACTATCTATTATTCAACAATTCCGCTTCTGGGTATTTATCCAAAGAAAACAAAAACACTAATTTGACAAGACATATGTACCCCTATGTGCACCGCAGCATTTTTGTTTGTTTGTTTAAAAAAGCCAAGATGTGAAAGCAACCTAAATGTCCAACGGTAGACGAAATGAGAAGGATGATGTGGCATACATACACAATGGAATATCACTCAGCCATAACAAAGAATGAAATCTTATCATTTGTGACAACACGGATCGACCTAGAGGGGATGATGCTAAGTGAAATAAGCCAGACGAAGACAAATACCATATGACTTCACTTACACGTGTAATGTAAAAAATGAAACAAATCCTCAAAAAAGATAAAATGGAAAGCAACACATAGATACAGAGAATGAATCAACGGTTACAAGAGGTCAAGGGGTCGGGGAGATGGATGAAAGAGGTGAAGATTAAAAGGTACAATCTTCCAGTTAAATAAGTAAGACACGGAGATGTAATGTACAGCATAACACGTACAGTCAAGAATATAATAACTTTGTGTGGTGACAGATGGGAGCTGGTTTTGGTGGCTTTTCGTAATGTTTACCAATACCAAATCACTATGTTATTCACCCAAAGCTAACAGAATATTGCCTGTAAATCGTTCTTCAATAAAAAAACAACACACAGACAAGGCAGAGATCAAAGTATCTTTGACGTTCTTGCCTGGTGTTTTCGGTCATATATCAAAACATTTGTTAATGACTGCATTTTCCATTTGGGGGCGTTTCAAAACTCTGGAGGGGAAAAAAGGAGCCAGCTAGAAAATAATACAGTTAGAAAGGTTATTCAGTATTCCTCAAGTGATGGGTATGGGATGGTTGGTGGAGTGACGAGATTCAAGACCAGAATAAATGTTGATAATTCAGCCTAAGTGTGAAGACAGGACACAGTGAGCATCTGTGGTGGGTAGACTAAATTTCTGGACCTGAATAACATTTCTTTCCTGCAGGCTTACGGGACATACAGTTTTCTTCCTTTTCCTGAGATCTCCTCATCAGAAGGAGAGTTAACATGTTTGTTGAACAACATAATGCATCCTCATTAAAAGGCTGAAATGATACCAACGTGTTTTAGAAATGAGACGACTTAGATTCATTGAGTTCTAGATACCATTTCTTCACACAATTGAGAGAAAAAGGACTTGCTACCTAATGATTACTTGGGAGGCAGTGGATCCACTTTTCAATCATTTGACTGTTTTTTGGGCCCTCCAAGAGAACAGATAAAGAAACCATGAGAAAGATGAGTGAATCCCTAGGGAATGTGGAATCCGCTTCCAACCCCAATTGCCCTCAATGGCCCAGGTAATGAGTAGTTATCAGGGCTGCAACCCTATCACAACCAGAGTGATATGCTTTCTACCTCTTGTATATGTGGTGTTTCCTTACAAAATTTCATTCAAACAAGGGTTTTTTTTTAATGTTTATTTATTTATTTTTGAGAGGGAGAGAGAGAGAGACAGAGAGAGAACACAAGTGAGGGAGAGGCATAGAGAGAGGGAGACACAAGAATCCGAGGCAGGCTGCAAGTTCTGAGCTGTCAGCACGGAGCCCGGCACGGGGCTCGAACCCACCAACCGTGAGATGATCACATGACCCAAATTCGGATGCTTCATGAACTGAGCCACTCAGGTGCCCTTAAGCAAGGGGTTTAATGGATAAACAAATTTGAAAATCATGGACATAAAGAAATTGGTAACAACTTACCCATTTGTAGTGAAAAACTCTCAGAGATTTTTCATGTATCTAAAAGTTTTTATACATAGAAACAACAGACAGTTGTTTAATTTTGGATATACTCGCTTTAAGCAAAACAAACAGAAGGATGAATCTGTTCTAGGACCTTCTTTACAAAATATAATCTATCTTGCTTTGGGGGCTATATCTAGTACAGAAACGAAAATATTTGTCATGGAAATTTTTATTTTTTTGTATTAAGATGTCTATGTAACTTCCAAATCCTGTTAGAATAAGTGTACATTTGATGAAGAAACGAACAAGGAAATTATACGGTAGCATACAATGCGAAAACCGTAAAAGAAAATATATGTAACTATTGTGTTTAGGGGTGCAGTAAAACCTTGGTTTGCGAGCATAATTCATTCTGGAAACATGCTTGTAATCCAAAGCACTTGTATATCAAAGCGAATTTCAAGAACCGTTGGCTCAGTTATCATCATGTGATGTTCAGCGACATGTACTATTCATATTGCAAGACATCGCTTGTCTATCAAGTTAAAATTTGTTGCAAATCTTTGCTCATCGTGCAGAACGCTCACAGAACAAGTTACTCACAATACAAGCTTTTACTGTACTTTATTTTCTGTTTCTTGAGAAGAAAGTATTTGAGAAGAATGTCTTTGACATCAAAAGGACTATAGGTATTATTGGTCCCAATTTAAACATTTCTCTAAGTTACCTCCACTCCCTAGTTATTGGGCTTTTGTGGGGGGATTCGTGTTATCACAATGTAGTTGATTACACCTATTAATTTCTACTTTGTAGTAAGTTTTCTGAACACGTTGAATCAAATTTTGCATTTCTATTATTTGGCCCTATTTCTATACTGTTAACCAATGAGAATTATCGTCATTTTTATTCATTTACTTATTAATTCATTTATCTAACTTTCATTTATCTTTCATTTCCCACACACCAGGTCCTGCGCCAGGCATCACGGATACGGTGCTGAACAAGACGGACACGGGTCCAACTCTTTGGAATTGACAGAAAACCGGGACAAACATCATTTGGAAACCCACCAGATACTAGCAAATAACAACGATGTCTCATGCCTCCCTCCACACTCCTCCTCTATCAACCTAGAAATCTGGAATCAGAAAGAATTCATTTGGGGCTGGTGCTACCCATTCGGAATCAGTGTGACGGAGCCATTCACAGATAATGTGGTGGATCCTGTTATATAAATCAAGTTCTAGAAGGATAAAATGCTGCTACGCACCTTTATGTCACTAGTATTGTTTTGCTGGAAATAGTGTCATAGTAACAGGAAAGAAAACGCTTTCCTCCTAAGGTCCCTGCCCTTGCCCCCAGGGGGGCAGGAACAGTGTGCTTTCTTTGGTTTGAGAAGCTGTCTTCTAAGGGAAGTAGTGAGGTTCTTATGGGGGGGGGGGATGCACGATTGAGGAGACAAGGGTGGGAACACCTGCCTCCATCACTCGTCTCGTGTAAGCAGAAGCACACGCCTAAAGGATGAGGTACCAAAGTAAGAGACACCAAAGGGCTGAGGCATATAACATTTTCCTCGTATGAGGAACGGTTAAGCTTCCCGGGGATTCTGGAACAATTACAGAAAGATAGAGGTGGGGATCGAAGGAGTATCCTTCAGACTTCTTCCTAATTAGGGAATGCAACACTTTCTTTCATTCAGGCCGAGGGAGACTATACAGAAAGCACATTGTTTCGTTTCGTTTTGTTTTCTCGTGCCCAAGTGCTTAAGCCACTGGAATATTCCCTGCCGACGTAAGTAGGGAACAACTCCATCTCCAATGATGGCAGTGGGACAACCCGTAACTGGGAACATAAGGCATGAGATGCTGAGAGACATCACCCTGGGGGGTCTCGAAGGTGTCAGTCACGACAGGAGGTGTTTAGACACATACTATGGCTGTGCCGGAACTGTGTGCGTGCGTGCGTGTGGAGAGAGACGCGCGCAAGGCTCAAGGCAAGCGTCCCTGTTGCGTGGGTCTAAGGGCAGTACTGCTCTGACGCCATCTGGCAAGCTTATCATGCAGCCATCTGGCTAGCTCACAAAGCTCCGCCCAAGTGCGTAGCGTGCTTCTTCATAGATGCTCTCACGGGCTGCCTCTCTACTGCCTTCTCTCACTCTTGATTCTCGAGACGGCACGCCTTCGTAGAGGATTAGCAATGAGCATTTGCCTTAGAATGTATTTTCTGTTGAGTCCAGCCTTTAACTTACTCTGCAAAAATTACTAGAAATACTTCTGGGATTGCACTGGTAGATTGTTTTTCTTTTAGTTCCCTGGGGGGGGGGGGGGGGAACTTAGCTGGACTCAGTAAGAAGAATGGATTTAAATACCCTACTCTCACTTTTCCTATTTTGAAAATCAACTCTCATAGTGCTGCCCAGCCCTCCCTGCCAGTTGTCTATGGTTTTCAGTTCACAGTTACTGAGGGCTGAGTATGTAGTGGCCATCATGTGTTAAGTACTTTGCTTGTATTATCTCATTTAATCCAGATGACAACCTTAAGAGACAGACGCTATTTTCTCGTACAGATGATGACATTTAGGTGTGGCTAGGTCAAGTAATTTGCCCAAGGTCTCTTGTTTAGGGTCACACAGCTGGCAGACAATAGAAGTAAGAGTTAAACCCAACTTCTGAATCCACAGTCTGTTCCCTTAACCACTGTGCCATAGTCTAGGGTAGAAACTTCTCTCCCTTTCTTTAGCATTTGGATCACGGTGCTCTTCTCCACCTCTGCTCTCACTCTTTCTTTCACCAGCCACTGGTATCACAGATCCTTGCTTCACCTCATTTCCTCACAGCTTTAATGGACTCTGGAACAGTCACAAACTGAGGCTTCTCGTCACTCCGAACTGCCCTCATCCAAGAACGGAAAGGCTGAATTTCCTCTTCTGACCGCAGCCTGCTCCTGCTCCACCCGTGTTCCTAACAGAGGTATATTTCTCTCTATCGCTGGCACCCAACCCGTCTTATTTCAAAACATCTGTTTTGGTTTTATATGCTGCACCTTCCATTGGGCCCGCCCTGCAAATTATCAGCCTCTGGACGCACCTACCTACTTCTCTCCTCTAACTGCCGAGCTTCTGAAGGTTGTACAGGTTGAAAAGCACAAGTGTCTCATTAGCTCGGCTCAGAGGGCTTCCGACTCATGCATTTGCTTTGAAAACATCTGTTTGGTTTGTTTTTACAACGATCAGGGCCGGATGTTAGATGCTGGAAATTCAGAGATAAAAGAAGAATGAACTCTGTCTTCAAGCAGCTCACAAATAAATGGTAAATTATATACGTTTGGTTGTTGCGCCCTAGTCGTCTCTTAACGGCCATGACTCAGTGCGGTTCACAAAAATGTGAGGATTGGAAGCAGTGACTTTGCCACTGCATTTGGTTCCAAAAGTGTCTGCGCGGACACTAAGCCTGAAAGAGTGTCCTCCACCCTTTCACCACGGGTCATGACAGTGTCATCCTCTTACCTCTTCCCTAATTAATATCTTTGTATGTGACTTCTCAATCACAAGACATAGAGAATGTGCATGGATTTAAAAAGAAAAAAACTCATTTTCTTTCCACGATGCGTGCTTCTCCCTCACACTGGGCACGAAGATTCCCTCAGTAGGTGCTACCGGTTAATTGTACCAGCTCAGAAGCCGGGGGCAGAACAAGACCCACGGAGCAAGCTGGAAAAGAAAACTGTGTCCAAGAGAAAGAAGAAGCGTTCAGAGAAAAAGCGTATGACACAGGAGGATACAGAAGCCTGGAAGTGAAAAACGTTCCAGAAGGTCAAGTGGAGTTTGCAACTAGGAGAGCATGAGAGATCTTTTCCCAAGCATGCTCAGTAGAGTGGGAGAGGCTTGTAATCAACAGTATGCGAGCGTTAACTCATGAAAAATATATGAAGCTTACAAGAGCGTCAAGATCGGGACCGTGGTGAAAACTAAGGTCGGAGGCAAGAGCGGAGGGAGTCAAGCCCGTAAAGGAAACTAACACAGAGCGGCCAGAGAAGCAAGGCAGTGATATCCCTGTGTGTGGTGGAGAAGAGGTTTCAAAGGCAGGTTCAGTGAAATTGTTAAATGTTGTAGGGAGGACATCAAACAATTAGCGAAACACGTATTTAGTTTTGGCACCTGGAAGGTCCCTGGGAATCCCTGTAATCGTTCCAGTAAAGAAGAGTGTCCTAGGTCTACCTGTAATGTATTGAAAGAGTGAATTCAGGGAGTGTAGGCCTACTCTTTTAACACTCTTTGCAGTAAAGGGAAGGAGGAAGGGTAATACGGCCTGGAGGAAAATATCAGACCAAAGAGATTATTGTTGGATTTTTTTTTTTCAAACTAAATGGAGGGAAACATGAGTGAATGAAGTAAGCTCACTGAGAAGAAAACCAAAGTATGGGATCCATAGCAGGAGGGCTTGGATTAGACTGGAGAAGGAGAGAAACATCTCATAAAGTGAAGCTGGAGGGGAAGAGGCTCTTCTGACAGAGAAGCAGGATAAGTTCCGAGTGGCCATACCTTTTAGGGTCAACGTCTTCGGTGGCGGCGGGGCGGGGAGCGGGGGGGCAGGTTGGAAGAGGTGGTCTGCCTTGTCAACTTGCTTCGATTTCTTGATAGCAAGTGTTCTACACGTTTTAACGTCACCTTTCCAAAAAAATCTCAAGTTTCACTCAGCTCTTCCAGAAAAGGGAAACATAGTGGATTCTTATTGCCTGATGAAAAAAAATAATCAGGAGAAACACACCTTACGTTAGCTGTGAGCCTGGAAGGAACTTAGGTGCATTGAGCGTGGACGCTTCCTGCGGTGAGGGAGAGGCATGAACACCTTCAGGCTGGTAGGTTATGGACATCAGAAACGTCTGCCAAGAAAGCTTCAACCTTCGCGCTCAAGTTCAGGTTCTGGTCAGGGCTGGGGAAGCCTGGCAAAAATAGAGGATTTGGGTCCTGGGAATGTATCAAGGCAGCAGGAAGCAGTTACCAGACTGGTGGAATTAGAAAGATAATTTTTTTTTCCAGGAAAAAGCAAAAACCCAGTTACTGGGACAAAGCCAGAATTAGAACTGATGACTGAATGTCGCATATGAAAGTGGAGCTTATTTCATACTTTATGACTATAACCCAGTCGTTCTCGAACATGGCTGCACCTCGCAATCATCCAGGGAGCTTTAAAAACCACTGAAGCCTGGATGTCACGCCTAGAGAGTCTGATTTAATTGGCCTGGGGAGAGGCCTGGACATCGGGATTTTTCCAAGCCTCCTCAGATAATTCAAATGGGTAGCAAAACTGAGAACCATGACTCAAAACCAGAGTCTGTCCCAGAGGTGGGAATGAGACTGGAGAGAGTCAGACAGGTCTTAATGTCCCTATAATTCTGAACTGACTGGACAAAACCTTCTTTCATAATTTCTCTGCACGCCCCCTGGCCGCATACTGTCTGGCTTTCTGTGAATCTCCTAATGAGCTCGGCTCAAAACAAGTTACCTACTTTCAATAGAAAGTTTCTAACTGCTTACTACTTCTCAGCCCCCTCTCTATCATATGACCTTACAGATGATCATTTAACACGTTTCCTTGAAACCTTGCCCAGAATATTTCTTCTCTCCATTCCGGCTGTGACCCACTCTACTGACACCACGTGTAATTCAAAACCCGATTAACTACTGCACAAATTATATCAACAGTTCCACATCTGGCTGTCCTGCCTTCCAGTGTTTATCTTCCAAGCAATTCTATATGCATCTTCCTGATACACATGTCTTCATACTATTCAACTTCTCAATTAGCCTCAAGAGTTCCATCAACCATTGAAAAAGCCTCACCTTGGCGCACAAGGCCCTCGTGGTAGACTCTTTTGATGTCCCTCCCCAGATACTCAGCTCGCCTGAATTCACCTGCAACTGTACATGGAGACAGTTCCCACCCTGGTGTCAAACATTCACCTTGAGCTTCCGTGTTTGTACTTCTCTGTCGGAGGGATTTCCCCAGCACCTAGGAGTTCGACTAGCCGCGTGCAGCACCAAGCTAGAAGCGTGGTTGTGGAGTCACCCTTATTTCTTAACTCTCAACTGATAGGGAATGAGACTTCAAAGACAAAAACCCCAGCTCCCCCTTCTGCCAGTGGAAGAATTCTGCACTATGTCCCACACAGTTAACCAGCAAATTCCCTAAAGGGATCGGGCGCCAGGTGCCGATGGAGGTAACTTGATCATCAATGTACCATTTTTTTGGAGGGAGTGGGCGCTTTTCTCCCTTCACTTTCTCACTTGCTCATTTACTCTTCTTGAGAAGAATTCCCAAATATAAACCACCTGCATGCACCCAAGTCCTTGCCTCAGAATCAACTTTGAGGAGGATCTGCATCAAAATTGCCTTTCACCATACCTGACCCAAATTAATCTTAAAGCTTCCCCACACGAAACTGGAAAACCTGACGTTCCCAAAGGACGTTCTCATCTGCATCCATTATTCACATTAACCTCATTATTCTATGTAGTGTGTGTGTGTGTGTGTGTGTGTGTGTGTGATTAGACAGTTTCCCAGTGGTGTGTTCAATGAGAGAGGAATATACAAAGAGATGTGAGAGCTCAGAGAATTCAGAGATCTCTTTGGTGATGGAAACACTGGGCATAATTTCATGGAGGCAGAATGCCTATATACTGTGGATATATAGGATCAATTCAAAACAATTTCCCACTGTTTAAATAAACAGGCTTGAAGGGGAAAAAAAGGTTTTTTTTTAAAACAAATAAAACAAAAGAAATACAAGCTATTACCTACTGTTCTGCAGATCACAGACACAGCTTCTCACAAGACAAAAAAAATAACAAGGTTGCCGTTATTACCAACGGACTTTATTGTGTTCAGGAATACGCGATGTTGCCAACAGAAATACCAAGTTACAAGCTGAATATAGTTCTTGCGACTGTAATGCTTAGTATGCTAACTAATAAGGATGAGTACCATTATTATGAGTCTACATTTTTATACGTATTTATGTATTTAGTAAACTTGCGATAGACTGGTGGAAAACAAAACATGACTAAGACATGATTTGAAGGCATTCAATACAGGACAGGCCTTTAGTTCACTAAATCTCGGTGGAAGCTCACCTTTTCTGTTGAAAGAAAGAGCGTGGTTTTGTCTCTCGAGATTGATTGTCCCTTAGCCTTTGGGAAAGCATTAAAATGACAAACACACTTCCAGGTACAGTTAAGATCAACATTTCTCTCTTTCTTGTCTTATAATACACTCAATCTTTTATGGAGTGCCCTCAAAGTTCTTTTCCAAACAGGATTCAACCCAACAAATATTTATTGAGAGTCATAGAGACAAGGCCTTGTGTTAAGCTGTGAGGGGGTACAAATGTGAGTAAAACAAGATCCTTGCCCTCAAACAGTGTGCAGATCTCCTGGGCCAGTTTATTTATGACCCAGCTTTGCATGAAACTAGCTCTTCACTAGTGTGAAGGGTTTAAAAAAACCACAGCAGAGCTGCTGGAGGCCAGACTTGATTAACTCTCCTGTTTTAGGTCCCCTAAGCGTCAATGATCAAGACAGAGAAAAGGAGATCCTAGAGACGTTGACTTCCTAGCCATGTTTTTCAAGATAATTTAAATTTAACCAAAAGAATAGAAATTACTTTGTTACTATGCTTTTGTTCCAAAGAGTGCCCTTCAAGACTGAATGTCCTTTAAAACTACACAAGCTGTTAATTATATACGACGTCCAAGAGACGGCCAGAACATATACACTGAAAAGAGTAAAAATCTGTCTGAGACTGAAAAAAACTGTCTAGGATTAAAATAGAGAAAGCAGCTCTGTTGTCAACCACGCTGGGAGGGCAGACGCTGACAACAGGAGTTGCAAAATTAACAGGAAATACTGGTTCACTCAAGGCTACGCAACTACTCTTCCCCCTCTCAAGTCTGCTTTGAGCATTTACTACCTTCTTACAAACGACACTCCCAAGTACACTCCGCTCGTCCCATCTATTATTGGGGATACTCAATCGCTCAACTACCCTTGAGTCACGACAACTCCCTAATCCCAAGTCAATCCCTGCTTCCCCTGATCCTGCCTCCGGAGCACTAACCAGTTTGGAAATGCCCCCACTTTGCTAAGACCTTCCACTGAATCCTTCAGCAGGCGTCCAAACCTGACAAAACACGCCTCCATCTTTCTTCCTGTTGAGAGCAGCAATCCACAGACCCTCTGGGGTCCACCTGTCCCACCTCGTTGACATCATAAATATGATTCTGTCACATTATAGGCCTGGCTCTGGTAGTCTTTGGCTCATTAGGCTCTGAGAGCACACATGTACATACAGAATAACAAACATTTAGGGGCGCCTAGGTAGATCAGTTGGTTAAGCATCCAACTCTTGATTTCAGCTCAAGTCATGATCTCAAAGTTTGTGAGTTCAAGCCCCACATCAGGCTCCATGCTGATAGCACAGAGTCTGCTTGGACTTCTCTCTCTCCCTCTCTCTCTAACTTTCCTCTGCTAGCACACTCTCTCTCAAAATAAATAAGCTTAAAAAACATTTAAATAATAACACCAACAACACACCTCAACATACTCTTCATAGTTGACCCGGGAGGTAAAACCTGTATTTAAATTATTCAAAAACTTTGTGTGATTTATCTCTTAGAAGTGATTTCAGGGATGAGAATTCTCTCATTTCTCTTTCCTCCCTCCTGACCTCCCTTTTTCCTTCCTTCCCTCATTTCTTCCTTCCTTTCAGTAGTTTTTGATGGTAAACACAATGACCATGGATCTCATTTTAGAAATAAGCAAATATTATTTGGAAACACAGGCTTTGTACCCCCTTCCATTCTTGTAGGTATTTGCTTAAAACTCATCCTGAATTTGTTAGGGAAAAAAACCTCTTAATGCGTATTTTTAAACATAATGCCCCTGTTAATCTTTCAAAGGTAATGGTTACCACTGTTTTTGCAAAAGCAAATTACAGGAAGGTATAGAATTTCTCTCTACAGTAAAATGTGATAACGTATCCTTGCTCATAAATAATGTACTATTGCCCACCTGTTTTCCTATTTTTTCACAAATGTTTCCTCACTGATGTTCCACAATAGAAAATTCCAACCATTAAGTATTTAATTACTTATATTCTATATATCATCTTCTCTCAACAAATAATTTGAGTTGACTACCATTTACTTAAACCATTTGGATTGTCCAGTCACCCATGAGTGAGATCAAAGGCATATTTCAAAAGGCTCTGTTAATCTGCTTACCTGAGCTTGTAGGAATCTCCTGTTTTCCTTTCAAATTATCTTTCCTTGAATTCCGAAGCCACTTAAAGCATCCTTTGATTTGGAATTACTTTTGCCAAGTTGCCTGGGCACTGTTTTGCATTTGTCTCTTCACACTGTTCCCTGCTTTTTCTCAGTTTATACTCGTATGAGAAGCATCCTTAAGGTTCCTTGTTCCCCCAGGTCCTAAAATCATGAGCCACCTCTCTATCGTCTTGAATTTCTTGAGATTTTTTTTAAATGTTTATTTTTTTTGAGAGAGAGCAAGAGAGAGAGACAGAGAGAGACAGTGAACGGGGGAGGGGCAGAGAGAGAGGGAGACATAGAATCCCAAGCAGGCTCCAGACTCTGAGCTGTCAGCACAGAGCCCGATACAGGGTTCGAACCCACAAACTGTGAGATCATGGCCTGAGCCAAAGTCAGAAAAATGCTATTGAACATAGGAGACGTCAGTAGTGGATGAACTGAAGAACAAAAAAAATAGGACATAGAGAAAAAAAAGCAGGATGGCAGAAGTAAGTCCGTCTTTATCAGTAATTATATTAAATGTAACTGTATTAATCTATTAGGATTAGTGAGTCAATCTATCAAGAAAGTAGAGCAATTATAAACATATATACACTCAACAACAGAGCTCCAAAATACATGAGGCAAAAACTGACAGAACTGGAGGGAGAAATAGTTCAACAATAAGAGCTGGAGACTTCAATACTCCCCCCTTTTTTTAAAGTAAAGAACAGAACAACTCGACAGATTGAAGATGCCTCAGCCCCTCTAGGCAACCTAGTAGTCTTTAAGCTTTAGCAAGCACCCTTAGCCAGTGTGATTGATTAACTACCTTTCTTTGTGTATCTATAGATCCTGCATTCTTTCCTAGAAGGAACAGAGTACTCTTGCACAACTCCCAGGCACTAAGGAACCAGACCCCCTTGCACAACCTCTGAGCACTGAGATAACGTCTGTAGCTGGCACCACTGGGCCTGCACATAATCAAGACATGTTACAGAACACCGTACTCCCTAAACTCTCTTAAACACCCCTGGGCCAGACAGAAACATGGGAGTTGGCTTTGGACAAGAGTTCACCTTCTCCCCAGGTGATCAGCTTCCTGAATAAAATTCATATTCCTTCCCAATCAAAACTTGTCTCTTGAGTATTGGCCTTTGGAGCACCGGGCAGTTGAACTTGGCTTTTAGTAACAAATTGTGGCAGGCAAGCCAGGAGCCAATGCCCCTGTGGCATCCGGCTCCCCCTGGGAATCCCAAGACGCCATGATAGTGCACCAGAGGCCTCCTGGTTCATTTTCCAGGATACTAAGTTGGACAGATGCAGGAGGTTAGCTGCTGGGGGCTAGGTGGTCTCAAAGAGAGAGTCTGAGGGATCTCTCCCTATAGCTGTCCTGACTACTTCTGTCTTGGGGAAAACTCCCTGCTGATTCCCTATGCACGCTAGCTGCCAATTTCACTTTGTGGTTTGAGTGGAAAGGAACACCTAGGGAAGCTGATGAGTGTGTGGAGTGGGTGAGTCCATCAGAGTGTAAGCCGATGCAAGTTTCTCATTTGTGGTTTTTGTTTTGTTGCCCATGCTTTCCCTGTTAGAAAGGTGTGGCTTTGGGAAGAAACTACAAGGGACTCGAATGATGGTCAATGTATTTGAAATTTGGAGGAGACCTGTTTTGGTGTGTGAGTGTGTGTGTGTGGAGGTTATGTTACGTTAAATTTGTGTGTGTATAATGAGAAGTTCCATCTCTATCCCGCCAAAGAGCTCACTGGGCTGAATTTTGAATAAGTGGAAGGAATATCGCCAAGAACCCATGACTAAGGAAAAAAGGATTTTTTTATGACCACCTTGTCATGCGTGTTGAGCTCAGAGGAAAGATGGCCACCGAATGGCTTTCCTGGATTCCTTCTTCCCATTTGGTTGCCTCCAAATAAAGGGTTTTGGCTTGGCTCTTTCAGCTTGTCTAGGAAGCTGTTTGGTTTAGCTGGTGAAATTCCTACTTTGGGCAGGAAGTAGAAACTAGGGAGCTACTTGTTTAAATTGGTGAAGCCCCTCAACTTTGGAGGGACAACACATGCTAAGAGATGTACTGTGGCCTTCGTTTGGTTATGGTTCTGTTTCTTCTGTGTTCTTTGTGAACTTTTGCCCAGAAAGACAGGGAATACTCCTTCTCTTGCCAAAGAAAGCCCATTAGGACATATTTTAAATAAATGGTGCAGAGGACTGAAAAGCAATCAAAAGAAAAAATAACAACAATACTTGTTTTGCAGGAGGGAGAGACAGGATTAAAAAATTTTTAAAAAAGAAACGTCAGTCCAATCTGCCTCTGGCCTCTCTGGTGGCCCCGTTGTGCCCGTGCCCCCCACCTCACCCTGTTACTGTACTACCAGAGGCACAGTGTGCTTAACCGGCTCCTCTACCATCCCCAGGACGTCCAGTGCCATTGGCTCCTGTTCCTCTTACCCGCACTGTCAAGGAGCAACAAGCACCCCACGTGGTTGGGCCACCTCCCTATAAGGTTCCAAATGGAACACCTCCCAAATCGACATGAAAGGAACCACAGACCCCCTTGGACTTAAATCACCCACTTCAGATCTCTCTACAGGTGCCCCAGGGGGAAAAAAATTGACAATGGCGAACACACTGATGAACTTTCGGTGGACACAGGTGGAGCATAATCTGTATTAAAGCTAATTTAAATGTGTTAGTTTAAGATAGACAAGTTGATAAAGTTATCGGCATGAAATATAACGCTTGGATTCCACCAAGGTTTACTAGAGGTCAGATAAGTTCACGTTATCTCTGTTGCAATGTGTCAGCAAAAGGATTACTTTAAAAGGTGGTTAATTTTGCCTGTCTCCTCAAGTTTTCATGGGTGATTGTTAAGAACAAGTAGTCTGAATAAATGAAAAGGTTTAGAGGCACAACTTTTAAATAGCTGTCAACATCTTTGGTAACCTGACACTTTGAAGTTTTGCTAACTTAAATGAGAAACTGGATTGAATTCATCGGCTATCTCAGTCTTTCCCAAATAAAATACTAAAGCATTGGTTACGGAACACAGGTTTCTGCTTTTGGCTCCTTATTGCAGAGAAACTGAAGATACTTGGGCCTGTTGGGAAATATGCTTTATGGTTTATGGAAAAGCATATTTTTCTAGAAACTGTGAAATGTATTCATACATTTGCCAATCCAAAGAATTCTGGTGTAACATACGGCTCATAATTGGTTACTACTTAATTTTCACTGCAGACTGAGGTTTCTAAGAGTTAGAATTTGGCTAAATATAATTCAGACTGACAAAAATAAGGAAAGCAACTTGGTATGTAGGAAAGTAGGAGATGTAAGAGAAAGGTATAAGGAATGGGCATACACTTTGTTGAGGGGAAAAAACCAAATTGGTTTTGTCCTAAAAAGAGACTGCTTATTTAGAGAGAAAAGTCTCAGGACAAAATCTGAATGAAAAGGAGTTGTAGGAGTGCCTGGGTGGCTCAGTAGGTGAGGTGTCAGACTCTTGACTTTGGCTCAGGTCATGAGCGCACAGTTCACGAGTTCACAGTTCATGACTTTAAGTCCCAAGTTGGGCTCTGTGCTGACAGTGGAGAGCCAGCTTGGGATTCTCTCCCTCTATCCCTCTCTCTCTCTACCCGTCCCCCACTTGCTCTCTCTCTCTCTCTCTCTCTCTCTCTCTCTCTTTCAGAAATAAATAAATAAGCTTAAAAAAAGAAAAAGTTGTAGAAGGTTTGTGAATGGAATCTCTGGAGAATAATTTTATGTGTGGCCTGGACTAAAGTTGAAATGAATACATTTTTAAAGTATACTGATATAAGATTAAAATTCTGCTTTTCTTTCTGTTTAAAAAGTCAAAGTTTTCTTCGATTGTTGATCTGCTCTTCATAAGAAAGTTTTATTTTTCATTTTCTTTAGCCACCCAGAAAACGAAAGCTTCTGTGTTTTTTCTTCATCAGGTCTTTGACTACTCAAAACTTCTCAATATTAATGGAGCTAAGTTCTTTTAACAAGTATATAACTTCCTGTAGAATCCCTTATTGCCACCTTGGTTACATATACATATTCCATTCTGTAATAATCTGCAATCCCATTTAGGGATGTACTTTAAAAGCTTCTGAGACTTTTTTTTTAATTTTTTTTTCAACGTTTATTTATTTTTGGGACAGAGAGAGACAGAGCATGAACGGGGGAGGGGCAGAGAGAGAGGGAGACACAGAATCGGAAACAGGCTCCAGGCTCTGAGCCATCAGCCCAGAGCCCGACGCGGGGCTCGAACTCCCGGACCGCGAGATCGTGACCTGGCTGAAGTCGGACGCTTAACCGACTGCGCCACCCAGGCGCCCCAGCTTCTGAGATTTTTAAAAAATTTTAAATTTTTTTATTATTTTTGAGAGAGAGACAGAGTATGAGCGGGGAAGGGTCGGAGAGAAAAGGAGACACAGGATATGAAACCAGATCCAGGCGCTGAGCTGTCAGCACAGAGCCCAAGGCAGGGCTCGAACTCGTGAACCACAAGATCGTGACCTGAGCCAAAGTCAAATGTTTAACCGACTGAGCCACTCAGGCACTGCTGAGATTTTTTTTTAATTTACTTTTGAGAGAGAGGGAGGTAGAAAGAGAGAGAGTACATGCGCACAGGTGGGGAAGGGGCAGAGAGAGGGTGACAGAGGAGCCCAAGCTGGCTCCATGCTGACAGCAGAGACCTCAATGTGGAGCTCGAACTCGTGAACTGTGAGATCACGACCTGAGCCAAAGTCAGACGCTTAAAGGAATGAGCCATGCTGGCACCCCAAACCTTCTGAGAATTTTAACAAAATTCCCAAGATTCAAATTCTGAATGAATATCTTTTGACTGATCAGTCTTGTTTATTTGGCATGTTAGGTTGTTACATGGGAAGCACTGTCAAACAAATGGTGATAAGTCTTAGGCTGTGTTATATGGGTAAATGCTAGAACCATTTTAGAAAATATATAAAATTCCTGACGTTCTAATATGTCTTGTTGTAAGTCCATCGCTTGATATTCTGATTATTGAAATATGGTGTGTTCCAAAAATAACAGATTTCCTTGTCAAGTGCATTATAATGAGCTCTCATCAGATCTCCAACCATGACTATTTTGGAGTCTTTTGTCATCTATAGTTATTGTTCTTATCCTCTTAGAAAATGTGTTTCATCTTCAAGGAGATTCCTGAGAAGGACTTTTGACAAACACAGGTTTCTGGTATCTTTAAGATCGTAAAACCAAGCTGAGTAGGACTTCCCAGGACTAATGGGAAAGGTGTATTCAGACAGGACCAGAATGACATGGGACTAAATGAATTGAGAAAGGTGATTAGAGTTTTTATGACTCTTTTGTGAAACAATACTGGTTCTCTAATGCGTGCTCTTGCAGATTAAGGAAGTTTTCTCTTAATATATCTATGACTTACAGAAATAGGATAGAATATTCGCTTGGGAACAACTTGAAACATTTAACTTTTCTCTCTGCCTAAACCCTCCAGAGTTCAGAAACTCTCAAGTGGTTCTTCTTTCTTTCATAGCAATTACAGTTGGTCGCAAAAGTTCAGTAAGAATCTGTTCTCTTTGTAATAGCACATCATTGGAAACACTGGTTATATTACCAAGGCTTTGACTGGAAGGTCATTATTTCAGAGAGACATGTATAGACTCAGATGTGACCAGAAAGCTTGAAGGAACTAAGGTTGACTTTCTGAAGCCAATACAGCCCCTTGGAAATGTTGGCCTGATACCTTGCTTAGAGTTGCCAGCAGCCTTATCAGGTGAGTAAAGAATCCCACTTCCTGGCAGGTGCAGGAAGCCTCTAGATATTTTGGAGATCCCCCAAAGAGGAATTCACTCAAATCTACAGGTATTGCAGGCCAAGTCCAGTGGCAAGTATTTGGCTTGGCTTCTGGTCACGAGAGGCTATTAAAGTTCCATCTAGAGATTCCTTAGGAAAAGTTCCAGGAAAGGAAGTTTCAAAGACTCTATATGGTCAATCACTATTCTCGCTGAGCTTATGTAAATAATGAGGCCAAATTTGTTGAAGGCGGACCTGTTTTTCAAACGAATTAGTCCCAATTTGGCTATCTTTGGAAATGAGGGTGATTTTAGAGAGGAAAGTTATGTTTCAACAACACGTCTTTGTCAATGTTAAATCATAGTTCAGGCAAATTGCCACAACAGTTCACGTACAGACTATCTTCATGCTTGTTACTCTGTGGGGATAATAACAGGACCTCAAGGGCACATGGTTTTGTGAACAATAAGACAGACTCCCTGACAACTGTGTAACTCAGCTATCACCTTACCAATTCTATGGGGCTGGGATGACAAAATGACTCCTTAAAAGCCAGAATATGCTCCATTCCGTGGGGCTAGCTATGGACTTGTAGAAACAGCAGGTGGTCCCGGTTTCCTGATGGAACGTGCAATTATAGGAAACTACAAATAGCCAAAATGAGTTGGAGATACAGGCTTCCGGTTATGGAATAAATGCGAGACATGAAGAAAAGGGACAGCAGCAGGAATACAGCCAATGATATTGTAATAGTGATGTATCGGGACAGATGGCAGCTACACTTGCGGCGAGCATAGCATAAGGTATAAGCCTGTCAAATCACCACGCTGCACACATGGAACTCAGTAACCCTGTGTATCAACTGTACCCCAATTTAAAAAAAAAGTACAAAGGTGGATGCCTTCACACTTCTTGATGTCAAACTTACTGCATAGCTTTTAAAATCCAAACAATGTAGTGCTGACATAAGAACGGACATATAGATCAATGGCATCTAACTGAGATTCTAGGAACAAACCCTTACACCTGTGGTCCATTGATTTCTGAGAAGGGGGCCAAGACCATTCAGTGGGGAAAGGACAGCCTTTTGAGCAAACGGTATTGGGATAATGAAATATCCACATGCAAAAAAAAAAAAAATGGATTTGTACCTTTATCTCATACCATATGCAAAAATTACCGCAGAATGGATCAAATACTTAAAAGTTAGAGCTGAGACAATACAACTCTTTGAAGAAGACATAGATGTAAATCTTTACGACCATGGATCAGGCAGCGGTTTCTTACAAGTGACACCAGAAACACAAGCAACAAAAGGAAAAAAGGGATACATTTGACTCCACTGAAATTAAAAAAGCTTTTATGCATCAAAGGGCCTATCAAAAAAGTGAAAGGATAATCTAGGAATGTGAGACAATATTTGCAAATCATATATTTGATAAGGATTAATGTCCAGATTAGACAAAGAACTCTTACTGCTCCACTACGAAACTACAAACAACCCAATTAAAAACTTGGCACTCATAAAGCCATTTCTCCACAAAAGACAGACAAATGGTCAATAGGCACATGAAAAGATGCTCAGCGTCATTAATCATTAGAAAAATGCAAATCAAAACCACAATGAGATACTATTTCACACCCACTAGCATGCCATAATTAAAAAAATGAACGGAAAATAAGATGCGGAGAGTGGTGACCCTCATAAATTGCTGGTGGGGGATATAAACCAGTCCAGGCACTGTGAAAACCGTTTAGTGGTTTATCAAAAAGTTAAATATAGACTCGTCAGAAAACCAAGCGATTCCTCTCCTAGGTTTATACACAAGAGAAATAAAAACATGCATTCAAACAAAAAGTTGTATATGAATGTTTATCGCAGCGTTATTGAAAATCAGCCAAAAAGCAGGAAAAAACCCAAGTGTCCACCATCCGATGAGGATAAATTGGGCCATAAAAAAAGGAAGTACGTATAGATCCTACAACATGGATGAACCTTGAAAACACCGTGCTAAGTGAAATAAGCCAGACACAAAAGGCCACATATCGTAAGATTCCACTTCTAGGAAATGTGCAGTATAGGCAAATCCATACAGACAGAAAGCAGATTCGTGCTTGCGAGGGTTTGGTGGGAAGGAGGAATGTGGAGTGACTGCTTCACGGGTACATCTTTTGAAGACGATGAACATGTTCTGGAATAAGAGAGTGACGATGGTTGCACAACGTTGTAAATACAGCAGAAGGCACTGAATTGTGTCGAGAAATGGTCGAAATGGGGAATTTTGTGTTATATGTCTATAAATTTTGCATCAGTAAAGAATAACATTTTTGATAGACTGTGAATTGTTAGACCCAAATGAGAATCACTCTTACGTATCGGGGCTCAGCATGAGAACTCTGGGTAAAAAAGCACTATTTTCAAAACAGAGTAAACGCGTACCTTACACTTCTCTGGATGAGCCACATATTACAAAATCATACATGACCTTGAGCATTTGTGGTAAAGCCTACAGACTGGGTAGTGTGTGGCAAGGGCAGGAGGCAAAAAGGATGGTTAAGACATAGAAAAGGCACATTTCGTCACACAGATTTGCTTATTTATTTTTGTATCTTGGACTATATTTTATTCTAGATTTGGATGTCTACTCCAAAGTCCATTTTCTCCTTCCTTTCTAGTAATAGAATCCCTGATTTCTACTGAGCACGTGACTGTGTAGAGTAAATCTATAAATAAATAATCTATCCGGACCTTGCCTCATGTTCCTTCCTTGGGTATATCTTCTCTGAAAAACATATTTTCCTTCACTTTAGATTTAAACACTTCTGCAAGACTGGGAAAGTGGTCTTCCCAGTCTTCCTTTCAACCAAGCGTGGCTTTGTGACTAATTTATGTGCAATGGTATGTAAAGAAAATGGTGGCATGTTAGCTTCTTTATAAACATGTTCAAAGAGACATTTTGCCACTTATTCCTCTTCTCATTCATCTTCCCAATGGAATGTGGATTTGATGGCTGGACCTATGGCAGCCATGGCTGGACCTATGGACCTTATGGCCATAAGCTAACAGTCATGGTAGAGAAGGAAGATAGAAGGATGTTCATGATGGGTCCTTGAGGAACATGGAGAGGCCTTAACAGCCAAGAAGTTTCTATCCCTGGGCTAATAAATATAAATGACATAGAAATGAACTTCTATGTTGTTCAAGATACTATCAGTTTGGATGGAATGGCTGAGTGTCACCAACAGACAAACCTAACCTTATCCAACTAGGCCTTTAATAAGAGACATGGTAAACACAGTGAAACGACTTGAACATTCCAAAAGTTTTAAATAAAAATCTAAAAGTGAAGGAAAATAAGTTTTTCAGAGAAGATATACCCAAGGAAGTAACATGAGGCAAGGTCCTGATAGATACCATGAGAAGTAACTACCATGAGAAGAAGCAAAAGCTATCAAATGCTGTATTTTTAAAAAGTTTTTATTTAAATTCCAGGTAATATACAGTGTAGCATTAGTTTCAGGTGTACAAAAATAAAATATATATTATATTTTATTATTATGGAATATTATAATATTCCATTACACACACACACACACACACACACACCCCTCACATCTTCTTTATCCATGCATCAGTCAATGGGTACTTGGGATTTTTTCATAATTTGGCTATTGTAAATAATGCTGCTTTAAACATAGGGATGCATCTATCCCTTTGAATTAGTATTTTTGGGTAAATACCTAGTAGTGCAATTGCTGGGTTGTAGAGAAGTTCCGTTTTTAATTTTTTGTGGAACCTCCATACCGTTTTCCACACTGGCTGTACCAGTTTGCATTCCCACTGACAGTACAAGAGGGTCCCCTTTCTCCACAGCCTCTCCAACACCTGTTGTTTCTTGTGTGGTTGATGTCAGCTGTTCTGATGGGTGTGAGGAGATAGCTCATTGTAGTTTTGATTTGCATTTCCCTGATGCTGAGTGATGCTGAGCATCTTTTCCTGTGTGTGTTGGCCATGCGTAGGTCTTTGGGAAAATGTCTATTTATGTCTTTGGTCCATTTTTAATTGGATTATTTGGATTTGGGGTGACTTTGATAAGTTACTTATACATTTTGGATACTAACCCTTTATCTGTTATGCCATTGACAAACATCTTTTTCCATTCTGTACGTTGTTTTTTAGTTTTGTTAATTGTTCAAATGCTGTACTTGAACGTAAGACAACTATTTGAGTGCTTAAGTGCACATTCTCACTGAAGTTAGGGGGAATTTTAAATTGTGTCAAACAGTATTGTGATAGTAGAGTACTCCAAAAGATAGAAATCTGCTTTACTCGGATCAGATTTATTGCCTTTCAAAATGTGTGTGGGATTACTACCAGGACAAAGAAACCCTCAAGAATCATTATATTGACATCAAGATAAAGCACAGAAAGAATCAACCCCCTTCCCCCCAAAAAAGATCACATACATACAGAATGTGTTCCTCAGTCTGATTGACAAAAATGTGGAAAACGTGGCCCATTCCATAATTCTGTTCTGCCAGACTGCTGCAAGATACTCGCTCTAAACTTTTATGTCTGTATATGTAGGACAAAAGGGAGTGGGGGTTCCTTTTAAATAAATACAAAAATCGACACTCACAAATTAGATACAGAAAATGTGTATTAACTCAACGTCCATAAATGGTGATGGTATTATTAACTTGTGGCCCACTTGTTCTCTCCCACACTCTGTCCCAACCACCTTTGTCTCCTTTCAGTTCCTTGACCATGCCAAGAGGTTTCCCACCTGAGGGCTCTGGTCCACCTGTACCTTCCACCTGAAAGGCTCTCCCTTCCTCTAGTAAATCCCATGCACTCTTCAGTGCCTGACTTAACTGCCACTTTGGAAAGAAAATATCCCCTTTGGAAATGTGCATACTAAGGTCCTCTGCCCACTTTTCAATTGAATTATTTACTTTTTTGGGGGTGTTGAATTGTATAGGTTTTTTACATGTCTTGGATATCAACCTCTTATCAGATATACCATTTGCAAATATTCTCTCCTATCCAGTGGGTTGCCTTTTTATTTTCTTGATGTTTATTTGCCATTATTTTGTTGAAGAGCTTTGCTGTGAACAACCTTTTAGTTTTGGTGTAGTGTTAATAGTTTATTTTTGCTTTTGTTTCCCTTGCCTGAGGATACATATCCATAAATATGTTGCTAAATCTGATGTCCAAGGGATTACTGACTAACGTTTTCTTTTAGGAGTTCTATGGCTTCGAATCTCACATTTAGGTCTTTAATCCATTTTGAATATCTTTTTGTGTATGGTGAAAGAAAGTGGTCCAAGTTCATTGTTTTGAATGGAGCGGTCCAGTTTTCCCAGCAACATTTGTTGAAGAGACTGTCTCTTCCCTATTCTTGCCTCCTCTGTTGTAGATTAATTGACCACATAATCATGGGCTTACTTCTGGGGTTTCTCTCCTGTTCCCCGGATCTATAGTTGTTGAGTTTTTTTTTTTTGTGCCGGTGCCATACTGTTTTGATTACCACAGTTTTGCAGTATACAGATGGCCAACAGACATGTGGAAGATGCTCAACATCACTCATCATCAGGGAAATGCAAATCAAAACCGCAGTGACGTATCACGTCACACCAGTCTGAATGGCTAATATCAAAACGTCAAGAAATACCAGGTGTTGGCAAGGATGTGGAAAGAAAGTAACCATCTGCACTACTGGTGGGAATGTAAATTGCTTCAGGCACTACGGAAACCAGCGTGGAGGTTCCTCAAAAAATTAAAAATAGAATTGCCATATGATCCAGTAATCCCACTACTGGGTCTTCACTCAAAGAAAATGAAAACACTTAATTTGAAAAGAGATATGCACCCCTCTGTTTATCACAGTCATTCTTTACAACACCCAAGATGCGGAAGCAACCTACGTGTCCATTCATGACAGGATAAAGGAGGAGTGCTGCATATTCACAACGGAATAAATGAGACCTTGCCCTGTGTGACAACATACATGAGCCTAGAGGGTATTATGCTAAGTGAAATAAGTCGGACTGAGAAAGGCAAATGCCGTACGATTGCACTTCTATTTGGAATCCAAAGCATACAACAAATGAACGAACAGAAACAGACCGATAAATACAGAGAACAAACTGGTCGTCGCCAGAGGGGAGGGGAGACAGGCGAAATAGGCGAAGGGTCACAAACTTCTAGTTGTAAAATAAATAAGTCCTGAAGACGAAAAGGACAGCATGGGGAACACAGCCAATAATAATGTGCTAATAGCGTAGGGTAACAGAAGACCACACTTACCGCGACGAGCACTGCGTGATGTATAGCGTTGTCCAAGCACCGTGTTGTACACCTGAAACTCAAAGAACGGTGTAGGTCACCTCTACTTCAATAAGAGACGATTTTTAAAAGAACTTCCTGAGCGTCTTGCACTGAGAGCAAGAAGCCACGGAAAGTGCGTACCAGCACAGTACCCAGAACATAACAGGTGCTCCTTAAAAATCTGTTGCTTGAAGACGGTCATTGTTCAAAAATGCAAAAAAGGTCAGACACGAGGAGCACACTTGTTAACAGGAGTTTGGACGTTTCAGACATCTGGACCTGCGTAGTGTCTCAGTGCCTTCAAGAAAAATGTCAACATTTGGGTATAGGACATATTTTAATTGTCTTATTCGAGTTCATTGCTCGTATCTGGGCAAAAAGCCCTTTTCTAATTTATCTTCAGAACGATGGTGACAGAAAACTGTGTATCATCAGGGCATGTTTCAAAAGCACATCACACTACTTGTGGGAGTAACAAGGCACGTGTGGATGTGCACAGAACACTTGGAGGAGTAACGGGAGGTTGCGTGGTAATTAAACATACCTGCGCTGCCCCACATTAACTACAGTAAGAGACACAGGGATGCACGTTTCCATGATATTAGCCTGTGAAGTACAAATGGTGTACGTTTGATAGGAAAAGTTCTTTTTTTCCTTTTTGGGAGCAGTTGTTAAACAGACTTTAGCCTTCTCGGACCAAGTTTTTACAAAAGCGTGACCACTCGGCAATAAAGCAGAGTCTTTAGTTGGCCATCTAGTTTGGGAATTATGATTTGGGGGTGAATATTTCAAGGTAAGAAATTCGAATTATTTCAGATTTCAGGCTTCAAGGAAGATCTTATTAATCATTGGACAGTTACCATTTCCAATGAACACACTGCAAGTTTGTGTGAAAAAAAGCAACTTCACTGCGTGAGGAACGGGAGGCGTCTTCGGGGTGCAAGTGGCCCTGTGGTAGACGGTATTGGTCACTGCCTCTTCTCACTGGAGAGGGGCTTACATCCCCCTGTCTCACTGACATCAGACTTGGCCATGGGACTTCAAGGGCTCACTCCCGCGGTAAAATTAGGTATCACAGCACTGCTGATATTAGAAGTAGCCACGCAACTCGCTGAGGCCAACGAAATATGGGTAGAAGTGACGCGTGTCAATTCCAGGCAGAAAATTTATAATCTCATGGATCGCTTCATCTCTTTTCCTTCTGTTACAAAATCAGATATGTCCCAGATGGAATTTGCTCTATCAGCCTGGGTCTTGGGGGGAAGATAGCATGAGAAAGAGCCACAACCTGCCCATGATGTCACAAGCAAGAAACACACCTTTGCTGTGTGGAGGCCATCGAGATTTGGGAGGTTAATTGGTATAAAATGTAAGTTAGCCCAAACTGACTGATACGGACCCCAAGACGAAGAAGAGGCCGTTTATAAAAATGAATAACACATGATTTGCACCCTCAAGAACAACGTTTCACAACAGGGAGACAAATACATCAGAATAATTACAAAACAATAGATCAAAAGCTAATAAAACACGTGGAAAGTAGTATGATTACGTGGAAGACGGAGAGGCAAACCCTAGAGAAAAAGTTCTGGAAAAGGTTCACGTAGAAATATCACCGAACTTGGAATGTGAAAGGCTATATATGAGTTCCTTCCTAAAAAGGGGGACATTCTAGAAATAAAAAACCATGTTCAAAAGCATAGAAGTGTGAAAGAAGATTAATTTTTAAAGAAACAGCAAGAAGCATGATGTGGTTGGGGGATGTGTAATGTCTGTGCAGGCATCTAGAACCTGGGCGGGGGAAGAGTTGAGTGATGAATCCAGAAATGTTGTTAGATTATGAAGGGTCTTCAGCAGAAGACTAGAATTAGAAACAGAGGAAAGACCTTTTGTCCTAGTAAGAATTAAGTACGTGACCTTGAATCACATTAATGAGTTTCTAGGGCCCGAGGACTAGGCATCTATACTTTTTTTAAAAAAATTTTTCAATGTTTATTTATTTTTGACAGAGAGAGAGAGAGAGCGAGTGAGCATGAGCAGGGAAGGGGCAGAGAGAGAGAGGGAGACGCAGAATCTGAAGCAGGCTCCAGGCTCTGAGCTGTCAGCACAGAGCCCGACGTGGGGTTAGAACGCACGAACTGTGTGATCGTGACCTGAGCCAAAGTCGGATGCTCAACTGACTGAGCCATCCAGGCACCCCTAGGCATGTATTCTTTAGAAGTCTGTAGCATGTACGTCTTCAGGGCTGTGACTTTTATACTAATTACCAATATTGTAAGGTCATTCTGTATATGTATATTTTAAACCATGGACAAAAACTAGGGAGAAAATGTGCAATTTTGAGGGCTGCCTAATTTGCACTGGGTTAGGGAATATTTTTCAACTTCTCGCTTCACACTCCCAAGTGTGGTGTCTTGATGAACTTGTTAGTGTTCTTTAATCAAGCAGATTTCCAACCCGTTAATTGCTCATTACTGACAAAAAAGCGGAAATACAGAACACCGGAAGGGCAAATAAACTGCCTTTTATAATAAACAGAAAAAAAGGTTATGAAGGGTCTCGTACAGCACGCTGGGAAGGGTAGTGAAGGTACAGACAGATCGGGATTGTGATTTCTGTCTTTGCCATTAAATACTCTCCCCTTGGAAAAGAATATCAGAGGCACCTGGGTGGCTCAGTCGGCTGAGCGTCCAACTTGGGCTCACGATTTGTGAGTTTGAGCCTCACATCGGGCTCGCTGCTGTCAGCGCAGAGCCCGCTTCAGATCCCCTGTCCCCCTTTCTCTCTGCCCCTCCCCCACTCTCCCCCCAACAGTAAACATTAAAAAAAGGAGAAAGAATGTGAGTTTCTACACCCGTACAAGGGGATTGATAACACAGACCTCGCAGATTGGTTGTGAAGAACAAAAGAAACACGTTAACGCTCGTTAAATCTTAGTTCCTTCCCATTATGCTAAGGAGAAGTTCCACGAAATGGGTTGCGTTCGGGATAGTTTTTAAGCCAAGGGTTGATGGGATCAGAATCACACTTTAGAAAGATCACTCTGGGAGCATTTGGAAGACGGACGGGGTAGTGAGTGGGACGACGAGAGGCAGGGAGGCCAGTTAGGAGCTCAGCGCTATAAAACCACCAAGAGAACACGAGGCTCTGAGCTAAGGCAGTGACAGTACCTGGCCTTTCCCCTTTTTTCTCATGGATTCCTTAGATGTCAGCGGCAGAGGTCAGCACTCTCAACAGGGCAGGGAAGCCACCTGTGATTTCCTGGGGACTCAATTTTGCAAAGGTAAATTCGAGGCTGGCCCCGTGCCCACCACACTAATTTAGATACCGAACCTTTGCTATGGAAGACCCTGTATTTTGATGCTTTCTGGGGTCCAGCTGAGGATGCCTCCTCCCAAGCTTCAAGTCCTACCACTTCCGTCCCATCCTTTCCTCATTCTGCTAATCCGATAAACTCATCACCATTAATGTGACAATGGGAGTTGCCATGTTTTCTTTCACCTGTGCTTTCTGAAGATTCATGATCTCAAAACATCACGACCACTGCTTATGATTATGACTGTTATTTTTACATAATGAATACTATGTCGGGTTTTATTGTTAAGAACAGTGATTCTCAAACTTGGCTTCTCATTACAATGACCTGGGAGAATTTTTCCTACTCTCTACACCCGGGTCACAGCCCATACAAATCAAAGCAAAATCTCTGGGGATGGAATCCTATCGTCAGGACTTGCAAGTTTGGTACCAAAGAGCTGCCAAATTTGAGGAGCAGAGATTTATGAAGCGATTTTCAAAGTTTAATGGGCAAATCGTCTGGGGATCTTGCTCATATGCAGATTCCAATTCAGCAGGTCTGGGGCAAGGCCTGCAATTCTGCATTCCCGACAAGCTCCCAGATGACACTGACGCTGCTGCTCTGAGAAACCCTATGTTGTGCAGCCAGGACTCAGTGAACCATTACTATCTCTGGTATAAAATCACCGGAGGATATCTGAAAGAAAATGTTATTATTTGTGATTATCAAGGAACAATTTTCTTCTTCCCCCTTGCTGCCAGGGTGACGTGTGGATTCCGACTAAGCATGTCCATTGTCTAGCCATCCCTCCTACCTTACAAGTATCTGATGGAGTGCTGATTTAAAAAAAAACCAAACGGAGTGAAACGCTGCATAATACAATCCACCCTTTTGTCAGGGCTCCACGGCCTCGAAATGGGAAACGCTACGCTATATTGGCCCTTAATCAAAGGACTTTAAAAAGATACCAAAGAAATCAATGTACAATTGCAATTCAGAATGTTAAATTAACAGTTAATATATGCCAAACAAGGTAAACACACTTAGAACGGCCTTTTCTGTTTGAAAAGGAGGTACTTCTAATGAGATTCAAGTTCATCGGGCAAATTAAGAGATGCCAGTAACACAAAAGTCACCTCTCTCACACTACATGCAGTTCCAGATGCAACAGAAACGTCAAATTACATTTTTATTGCATACAGTGCTTCCAGTCTTGGTGTATGTTAGCTGAATTGTTATGAAAAGCTTAATTTTTTTATTTGTGGGCATCCTTTCTTATATGTGGAATTTCCACTTCAAATGCTAAATGGTTACCGAATGAATGTTTAGGAGCTGGTCCCTAATGGCACCTTTTACTTCTATCCATCAGACTCCAGTGGGCAGAAGGTCACAGGAGCTGCACTGGCCAGTCTGCCTTTGCCAGCCGATAAACCAAATTCCACCATCCTGAACCTCGTGGGCTCCGGACCATTTCCGGCTAAGTCCCATAGGAAACAATTTTCTAAAGAACACATATACACGCCCAGTCCTAACAGGTTCCTGCTTGCAGAACTGTTAATTGGGAACTTGTGGCTCAGGATACTAAGTGGAACACATAACATGTATCCCTTTTCGTAGAATCCTATTGAAATGACAACATACATGGTACAGATGAGATAAAGCCTTAAAGCTTTGAGAAGAAAACCGTCTACGGAACAGAGAGTTGGATAGATTTTTGGAAGACGGAAGGCAGATGTAAGTTACAGGAGCGATAAACCAGGGCAGAGGAAAAGATGACCCAGAAAACACAGGAAAAAGCTACTGAGAAGGTCGGCATTTTCTACCTGGCAGAGAACAGGACCAGGCTGCTGGATAGGGCAGGTGATGAAGGAACTGTTCATGCAGGAGCTTGCTCAGACAGCAGGAGATCGAAAAGAAATCCCAGATAGGCAGTCAGGTCTGGGAAAGCTGGAGAATGACCAGTCCACAGTATTCATCACTTGCCATGTTCCAGGCACTGCTCCTGGTGCCCAGACACAGCCGTGAAGGCCTTAGTCTCTACTCTCCTAGAATGCATATTCTCATGGGAGAGGCAAACAGTAAACAGATGATCCAATAAATATGTATGTTGAATGATAAGGGCCAAGAAGAAAAATAAAGCCGCTAACAAGCGTAAAAAGGGGCAGACGTGCTATTTTACGAAGAAAAGTCGGGCAGGGAGCACCTCTCTGAGGATGTGACATTTGAGCCAAGCCTTAGAGAAGTTAAAAGAACGAACCAAGGGATATTCTGAAGGAGGATGTTCAGCAATCCAGATGACGGAGGCTGCGGGTTTGAGGACTATCAAGGAGGCCGTGTAGGTAGGGCACTGTGAGCGATGAATGGGAGGCAGACAGACAGCCAGAGCCAGATCCTGTAAGATCTGAAAAGCAAGGGCCTCTACCCCTACACTTTTTAAAAGTGTGATGGAAAGGGACACAATCTCACCTGTCTTTAAGCAGCCCTCTTCATCTGGAGAACTAGCTGCAAGCGGAGAATGCATGGAAGCAGGACACCAGCGAGGAGGTTATTCCAAGAGCTGAGGTCAGACAAGGTGTGGTTTGAGCCAGGGTGCAGTGATGACAGCGATGGACAGGTGTTGAACCTGAGGTACCTTGTGAGAGTAAAGCTGATAAAACTGGCTACTAGGTTGGCTGCAGGATAGGAGCCAAGGGTAACTCACATTGAAAGAGAGGCCAGAAAGCTTCCAGAAACATGCCCCAGCAACGTAGTGTGAGTATCCGCGTCCAGCCATGCCTCAAGCCTCAAGAGGAGACCTGTGTGAAGATTCTGGTTTTGCTTAAACTTCTTTGAATAGATTGAGAAATTTAAGCACCTGGGGTTAATGTCAAAGTATTTAAAAACACCCAAACGATCTTACACATATTTTATCGATCGATCAATCAAGAAAAGAATGGCTGGTAACAGCACTGAATAAAGGCTCAGTCAGGACAAATCGGTATCCAACAGCAAGTAAATGCTCTGGCCTGCTTCCCTGCTTAAGCCTTACCTACCTCAAGAATTGAACATCTTGGGACAAAATGGTAACAACCCTCGTCCTGGCTGGCATTGACCTCAGGGCAGCAAGTGAAGGATGGCAGGCTAGGAACTTCTCTCCCCAATGTCTTTGTTTCCCTGCCCTGTATCTTCTTTTCCATACCTCTGATCCAACTCCAAGCACAGGTCGGGGGTCAGTTCCATGCCGGCCGTGGCTGGTTTCACAGCGCTTTGCAACACCACGGATATTGGCAGAAACCCAGTGGCACCATTCAACCTGGGGTGGGGAGGCTGGAAACTGACAGATAGACATCGCCACCGCCTCCTCTGGGTGGGCCATTCGGGGAGGACCTGGGAGAGTCACTTCTGTTGCTCATAGCAGTTACCTCACTAATGCACCTTGACGTGGGCCTTCCCTCATTCCCAGTTTCACTTTTCCAGTGCCCTGCTTCAAAGAAGTCAAGCTAAGGCAGCTTCATTGTAATAACTCAGCCACACCTGTCATGGCAAAGGCATCCGTTTGGAAATAAAAGTTTTGATTTTCTTCGTGACCAGCATTTGGCTCTGCTGCAAAGAAATTCACCTACATCCATTCACCTATTTTTCATTCTTCGTATGTTTGTCATACGAAGCATGTTTGTCACAAAGCAATTAGGTTTATGGCACTATGAATGTTAAATGCATTTAACTGCAAACTTGAACGACTTATCATCAACTGTAGGACCCCTGATTTCAAATGCATTTGATACGTACATGCACAGAGAATTTCATCGCACAAATGTGACTTAGTTAGGCAATATATCACTTATTGTCATATAAGTAGGCATTATATGCACGGTCTGATGTTTCTCACCTAAATAAATTGCAATCTAACTGTAATAGCTCACATTTTCGAGGTACTGTTAATCATTTCTTACCTTCCACGACTTTGTAAATACTGATTATATATTTACTTTCATTTTTGAGATTAAACTAGTAATCAGAGTGGCTAAAACAGGTGACTGGTATTTGGTAAGACTGTTAAAACCCACACAGTCACAGCAAAGGAGAGCAGGTTGGGCAACCTAGTGAAGTTCAAAGAACTGTAGCTGTGGAAGAAACTTTTCATTCACTGTTTCATTAAGCAGGTGTTTCCTGAGTGCTTTTAATATGCCAGGCAATGTACAAGGCACTCTAGATACACACTAGCCGTGCGGAGGAACTTGCTAAGAAAAGTCAAGGAGGAGGGAAAAAGAAAGCAATTTCCTGGGAGGGAGATATTACAACAGTTCCAGACCCCAATACAAACAGAAGTCTAATAAAATTACCATCACCATTAGGGGGCATAGCTATGTGGGCCAACGGAGCGATGCTTCCCAAATTGACCAGTCAAATCAATTTTAATAGCCTGTCCAGTGAAGGGGCATTTTTCAACCTGCCAGTCAACTGTATTAATTAGATAATCGGATGATCCGGTCCTGGGCTGAATGCAAAAGTGGTTGATGCAGTAAAATTAATTGATTGGATGAACATGTTTCCCTTAAATGGAGTGGTTGTTTGATTTGGAAAGTGGATTTTAGAACATTTCAGAATTGCTGTGAGTATAAGCAGCATTATTCTACCTCGGTAGCTATGTGACCCTTAAGGCAGTGGATTACCTTCTTCGCAGCTCATCTGGAGGAAATATATAATGATGAGTTGATCTTCTTTAGGGGTTTCATGACTCAGCAGCTGAAGCCTGTTAATTCTTCCATAGATAGAGCTTTAAACATTCTGGGTCTTGGAAAGGAAAAGGAAGGAGGCTATCTCTTGGATTTTATCAACCACTATTCTTCCACAATGGCATTTCCCAACATTTACCTTGAAGAACAAGGAAAACACTACTGTCACTCCCTGCCACCTATTTACTGAAGGAACTGAATCCTGAGGCATTTCAGCTCTCTTAAACCTGGACTGAAAATCCGTATCAGGTTTCGGATCATCATGCCTTCCTAGGTCAAGAGGAGCTTGCTGCGCAAAGGTCAGTTTTCCAACTGTACCCGGCTCTCTCCCCACCTGTACTACACTCCTCCGTCCTTTAGCAAGAAGTGCATTACTTTGAAGTCGAAGGTTGCATTCAAGCAGGCAGAGCAGCGTTACTCCCATCCTGAGTTGGAACAGATAATGGATTCCGCAGAGCAGGTGTCCAACTGACCAAGGTCACCGAACAATGACTCAGTGTAAATACCCAAATTGCAGTTGTGGACACACTCGGCACATGACAGGTGCAGCTGATGAGTGTCCTTTTGTCTAGCTGTCACAGTGGTCTGAGGACACAAAACAAATCCAATGAAGAAGCTCGTGCCTGCCTTGGAAGGTTACGTCTTCACTGATCCCGTAGCAACCAGCAGGCTGGCCTTACTTGGTGCAAATTTCTGCACTGGTGTGTTTGGATGATTTTGTTTCTCAGGAACTATTTGTTCAGGGGCAAAAATGGAAAGTAGAATGATGAAGTCAGTTTCCTCCTGACATTTCTCAGGATGAAAACTTGTGAAGGACACGCAGGCCATCCCTCCTTAACAACAGTCCATCCAAAGAATCTAGAAAGTCCTTCAGAGTTGCAAATAGAAGACTGCAACTTCAGGAAGATCAGAAGACTCTGCTCCTGGGAAAGAACAGGGATTATAACCAACATGCTACAAGTTTGTGGTTCTCAGCGCTGAAGTGAAGCTTCAGTTTGAGACGTGCTTGAAAGGCAAAGTCAAAGGCATCAAATACGTGCAAGATGTGCATGATTAAAGTAACAAAAAATGGGCTTCAGTAACTCGGATTTAAAAAAATATAGCTGATAAGATGAAGAGTTTTATTAAAAAAAAACCCTTCAACCATATAGGGCTAGGGTACATACATTAAAATAGCTTAAAGCACTTTTGCTGGTTTCATAGGCGAAAAGCCCGCCATATGGTTAAATGCTCTGAAAGCAAATGAATATAAACGTAAGTTGCTTTACATTTTCAGTGTAATAATGAGGTCAGCAAACATTTCTCTCAAGGGCTACCTTGAGAAGGACTGAGAACAGGCTGTACCTGCTAACTAACAAAGGTTTAGAGAACTTGCCCCATTTCACAAGTGTGAAGGCTGAAATGTCTTGTTCAATGTTTTATCTTTAGAATGGAAGAACCCAAATTCAAAGCCATGTCTTTTGATTGTTCACTCAGTCCTCTTGTTACGTTCCCACAGGGCCTGTAACACTCTGAGCAGCAAAAAAGGCCTCCAGAAAGCTCAGTCCTATGGGGTTTACCAATTTCTCCTCCCTCTAGGGTCGGTTCAGCAAGAATAGTGAGGGAATGCTTGCCCTGTGTTGAAACTATGAGCCTTCTCTTTTTCTAAAGGTAGAGTTGGGGGGCGCCTGGGTGGCTCAGTCGGTTGAGGGTCTGACTTCGGCTCAGGTCATGATCTCATGGTTCGTGGGTTCGAGCCCCCATGTCGGGCTCTGTGTGACAGCTCGGGGCCTGGAGCCTGCTTGAGACTCTGTGTCTCCCTCTCTCTCTGCTCCTCCCCTGCTCACACTCTGTCTCTCTCTCTCAAAAATAAGTTAAGATTTAAAAAAATAAAAAAAAATAAAGGTACAGTTGGCCACCAAATATGTTGGAGCACCTACTGTCTGCCAGATTTTGTTCTAGTTGCTTGGATATAGAATGACCGATTCCTTGCCTTCTAGAGACTTGTATACTACTAGGGGGAAACAATCAACAAGCATCATATGAGATCAATCAATCCTATCAGATTCTGATAAATGTTAGGAAGAAAATAATATAGGGTAACATAATAAAAAAAGTAACCATCGCTGGCAACTTAAGGTGGGGACTGGGGTAAGCTGGGTCTCTCAGCAAGGCTGATAGTAGGGGTTCATCAAGCAGGAAGACCACTGATGTAGCAATAGCAATATCTGAAACAGTAGCTTCAATATTGCAAATGGCAAATGATAAGATGGACAATGAGATAACATTTTCAATATCTATTATTGGTGCGGACCAGATGACCCATTCGGGCTTTTGAGTCTGGGCCAAGAAACGTGGACGTGCAGAGAAAAAGAGAGACCGCTTCTGGGTGGAGAGTGAGGGTGGGCTTCCCTAGGACAGATGGAATAATGGCGGTGATGGTGTAAATATCATCTCCTATCCCTCAAGTTATCGTCCATTATCTTAAAAAGGGGGGGGGGGAGGGAGAGAATGGTTGATACAGCCTACACTTACCATGTACCAGGCAAACACCTGACATAGAGTAACTCATGTATGGGGACTATCTCACAGAGACTACTGTCCACATTTCACAAATAAGGGAAGTGAGGCACAGGGGGCCTAAGGCTTTCCTGTGGAAAGCTAAATAAGGCCCCCCACCCCAATGATGTCCATATTGTAATACTCAGAACCTGTGAATATATTATCTCATACGGTAAAAGATTTTGGGATGAGATTATTCTGAACCATCTCGCTTTGCCCGTTGTAATAAGGGAGATGGAAGCAGAGGTAAGAGTGACGTGGCAAGGAGCCAAGGAATACAGGCAGCTTGTAGATGTTGGAAGAGGCAAGAAAACAGATCCTCCCCTGGAGCTTCCAGAAGGAATGTCACCTTGATTTTAGCCCAGTGAAACTGATTTCAGACTGCCGGCCTCCAGAACTGTAACATAATAAATTTGAGTTGCCTTAAACCACTAGATTTGTGGTAATTTGTTACAGCAGCAGTGGGAAACCAATACATTGCCCAAGGCCACACAACTACTAAGTGTCAGGGCCAGAATTAAAATTGAGGCAATCTGGTGCCAGGGTTGGAGATTTAACCTCTGTGTTATAGGGCCGCTCACAGACAGAATAAAGTTTCAGGCTGAATGCAAATATGTGTCTCCCAGGCTTTCCTTTTAGGCTCAGAATGCCAGGCTCCAGAGAAACTACAAAAGGAAAAAGATAATCCTATACCAGCTGGTATACACTAGTCTTCAGTCCTGGACCCTCGAAATCAATAAACAAACCTCCCATTTTGGAGAGGAGGAATTTGAGGACTAAAGGGCTGTAATTGTGAAGTTCCCCAGCTGGGTGGTGAAACAGTTAGTTATACAACAGGCAGGTGGTGATGTGGAGAGACCCACTGATCTCAGCGCCTGTGGAGAACTCAGGGAAGAAGCCTGCGTGGCAAGAGAGGATTAAAGGAGCCAGGCTTCCTGAAACCTGTGTTTCTCATTATTCAGTTAGGAGGGGTGGAAGAAGAAATGTTAATTACACAACTATCCAAGGTACTACCTCTAGAAGAATCCAAAGTTCTCACTGTAGCAACATTTTAGCCCCATTTTGGCAATATTATAGCCCCAAACATTAGCCACTGTTACATCCTGGTCACTCTACCAGCTCTTTAACACAGCATCTATGACAGAGTGGGTGCTGGTAAATAGCAAATGGATTCAACAAAAACGCTTTTGACAGCATCCCTAGACCAGTGCTTTTCAAAATTTAAGGTGCATGCAAATCCCCCTGGGGACCTCGTTAAAATGCAGATTCAGAGTCAGAAGGTATGGCTGGGGACTGAGATTGGGCATTTCTACCAAGTTACCAGGTAATGCTGATAGTGCGGGTCCAAAGTCTGTATTTTTCAAGTTCTCTGAAAATGAGACCTCCCTATACATATGCAAAACATAAGTTATGCAAACTTTGATCACTTAAGGAAAGTATGCAAAGTTGGCGCAGAAAAAGATTTTCCCTCCTTTATTAGGCACCTCTGCCCTCCCAATAAAGGGAGCAAATTATATGCCCGGGTTCAAGGGAAAGAGTTCGAACGGTGCCCCCAAATACCTGCTCCCTGCTCTCTTCTCTGTCTTCCAGAGGCAGGGAACGGTGTAATGAGACGCAAGAAGGGTTCAGGAGCTCCCCTGCCTCCGTTCCTCCTCTATTCCCAGCTTTTAAGGAGCATCTGCCCCTTCGGAACCGCTGAGGTCAAGGGCGAACACACCAGAGCACAGCGCCGCGCCCCCCTCCGCGCCCTCGCCCTGGCGGAGACGGCCGATGCGCGTGCGTGCGCGCTTGACATAAATAGATCCCAGGCGGCCGCCACCGGACAGACCCGGGTTCCGGGCACCACGGGCCATGGCGGGCGAGGACCACCAGTGGCAGGACAGCATCCTCTACAACATGCTCATGAGCGCGAAGCAAGCGCACGCGGCTGCGGAGGCGCCCGAGGCGCGGCTGGGGGGCGCGTGCTGGGGCTGCTCGTGTGGCGCGGAGCCCCTGGTGGGCAGAGCGGAGCTGCCGCGGGGGCGGACAGGGGCGCTCATGTACCGCTGCTGCTTTTGCGGGGAAGACCACCCGCGGCAAGGCAGCATCCTCTACTGCATGCTCACAAGCGCAAAGGAGGCGCAAGCGGCTGCGGAGGCGCCCAAGGAGCGGCCGGGGGGCGCGTGCTGGGGCTGCTCTTGCGGCTCGGAGCCCCCGGTGGGCAGAGAGGAGCTGCCGGAGAGGCGGGCCATGGCGCTCCTGTACCGCTGCTGCTTTTGCGGTGAAGACCACCCGCGGCAGGGCAGCATCCTCTACAGCTTGCTCACGAGTGCAAAGCAGACGCACGTGGCGCCGGAAGCGCCCGAAGCGCGGCTTAGGGGCGCGTGGTGGGACCGCTCCTACGGCGCCCAGGGCCTGGGGGGCAGAAATGCGCTGCCCGGTGGGAGGGCAGGGGCGCTCCTGTACCGCTGCAGCTTTTGCGGGGACGACCACCCGCAGCAGGACGGCATCCTCCACCACTTGCCCATGAGCGCAAAGCTGGCGCACGCCGCTCCCGAGACGCAGCTCGCGGCCCCTTTCTGGGACCCCCTGTGTGGCGCACAGCGGCGGGTGGCCCTCAAGAGTCCACAGGTGGTCTGCGAGGCTGCCTCGGCCGGCCTGTTGAAGACGATGCGCTTTGTCAAGTACTTACCCTGCTTCCAGGTGCTCCCTCTGGACCAGCAACTGGTGCTGGTGCGCAACTGCTGGGCGCCGCTGCTCATGCTCGAGCTGGCTCAGGACCGCTTGAACTTCGAGACGGTGGAGATCACGGAGCCCAGCCTGCTGCAGAGGATCCTCACCACCAGGCGGCGGGAGACCGCGGGCGACGAACCGCCGCCTCTGTCCCCGCTGCCGCCACACTTGGTACGGCCGCTGGAGGCCGGGCATTTGCCGTCTGCCGCTGAAGTCCAAGTCATCAAATGCTTCCTTGCCAAGTGCTGGAGCCTGGACATCAGTACCAAGGAGTACGCGTACCTCAAGGGGACCGTGCTCTTTAACCCAGGTAAGGGCGCAGCCTCGGCGCAGGCTTTTCTCTGTTCAGGAAAGCGCTGGGCAGTGCGTGCCCGGGGCGCAGGCACTGAAGAGTTTTCTGTGGTCAGGGGAGTGTCGAGGCACCAGCGAAGAATCGCGAGTGACTCCGCAGAGTTGGGGGAGCTCCAGAAAGCACTCCTAGTGGGTGGGCTGCTGCCAGACACTCAGCAGAGAGCAGGGAGGTTGTTTGATGAGGTTTATTTTCTCTCTACCCCTTTCTGTTACTAAGGAAGAGTTTGTGCCTGCAAGAGACAGGGCTGTCCTTACGCTCTAGTTTTTTAAATCCAGTAGTATAGCTTTAAAAAAAAAAAGTTCGCGTTCACCGCAAATTCTGCAACATGTCTTCCTGAAACCCAGTTCTGAAATTTACTAGAACTTTTTGTTCGAAGAAATGTACGCAGGCTGGCAAGAAAGTAAACATTTCTTAAGGAGTCCTATACCATCCCCCGAGGGCACAGCCGTTCGGGACACTGGACTTAGTGTTTCATGGTTCTGCCCCTGAATGATCATTTTTACGGTCCTAAACAGCTGGACTATCTCATCCTCCGAGTGTCTTTATCAGGGCACCAAGGGGGCAGGGAAAAAACACCAGCAGGGGCCCTGTCTCTTAGAGTTTGCAGAGACCTTAGACACCTCTTAAGCCCCTCTACCGTTCATCCTTACTCCACCCCATTTGCAGGTTAGGTAGCCTAGTCCCACAATAACCGCCAGTGAGTCGTGGAGCGTGGGTCTCCTGGGCCCCACAGGATGTCTGCTGCAACACTTTCAGGTTGTTACGGGCTGGACACTCTGCCCCACACGGTGCAACCGAATCATGAGAGAATATCTCCCTGGACCGCCCAGCACCTTTTCTTGAGCATGTCATACTACGAGAATTGTGTTTGACCAGAGTCCCTCCAGAAAGGTCACATGCGGGCACAAAGTTTCCAGGCAACTTGAGTTGGGATAGTTTTTATAGTGTTCCCTTAACACCTTTTTTTCCTAACAGCAAGAGTCTGTGGTTATGTCCTTGCCTCCTGCCCAGTAGTTTTTTGAAAGGGTGTAGAGCAGTATTTAATAGGATAATATTTCATTCAGAACTCACATTTCTGTACCTAGAGATCTCTGCTCATCCCAGCCATCATAGTACATCACCTTTTGCTGCTATCATTCTTTTCCAAACTTGGCTGTGGATAAGGAATGCCACGGAGTGTGGGGAGAGGCTAGTTCAAAGTCTTACCAGGCTCTTGCCTAGAGGTTCTGACTTGGTAGCTGTGGTCCAGGGCCTGTGAATCTGCATTTGTAGTAAGTGCCCAAGGTGGTTCCTAAGATCATTTGTGAAATAGCATTTTCTCACTGCTTCAGTCAGTGTTGTTAAACATCAACCACATGCCTTGTTATGTTGGAATAAAGAAAGGCAGGGGCTCAGCTTCCAGAAGTTTGTATTCCACGAGTTCCCCTCTTGCCCTCCACCCTGTTTTGTATACTTTGGTCACACACACACACACACACACACACACACACACACACACACCCATCTCTCTCATTCTCTCTCTGCTTTTCTGAATCCTCTCACTGAATTTAATCAGTTGAGTGTGTTTCAAACAAATGCACCTGCTAATAAGCGTGTGGCCTTTCTTTGATGTTTAACCTTTTGTGTGTCCTGATCTTTGTGTTTAAACTTTTTTTTTAATTGTGGAGTCCATTTGTCTGCATTTTCTCTTTCCTGAATTTACTTTATAGGCATGTCTTTTGGGAGGGGGCAGTGTAAAAGGACAGTGAGTTCTGAAAGCAGAGGAAAGTGACAGGGAATTTACAAAATGAGGTTTTAAGGAGCCGTGAATCTGGACCTAGAGGAGCTTCTCGTTGCTGGTGGTGGTTCAGGCAAGCCTCTTCTTGCCTACACCAGTGGAATTCAAACAATAATACGGGGCCTCAAGCCTGGCTAATGAGTGTAGGTACGAGGGGGTGTTAATGTGTGTGGCCAGTATAGATGGAGTACAGATGTGGCTTTATTTAATATATCTCATTATTTATTTAATTTATTTATTTAATTATTATTTTTTATTTATTTTTATTATTTATTATTTATTTATTTTTATTATTTATTTATTATTTTTTATTTATTTAATATATTAATTTATTTAATATATCTCTTATTTAATATATTAATATATCTCAATATATCAGATACATTTGTCTATAATAGGAATGACTTGCCTATTACTATTAGTAATTTATCAAAGAATGCTGGCTGGTCCTGCTAGTCTGTTGGTTACCAGGGTGTTATTGAAATAGTTAACTGCTGGATTTTGTAGGAAAGGGAAGGAAAATTGATTGTCTTCATCACTGAGAACTTTCAAACAGTACAATAAATTCGCAATTATTTAAATACAAGTTAAGGAACTTGACAGTAATATAACTGTCATGCAGCCTCAAAGAACTTTTAAAGCAGCCTCCTCTTACCACCTTCCTGATAAAACTTCCAGGCACTTTATCTTTCCTGCATTGTATTTCATTCAGTTTTACTGGGGTTTTTCACACTATACTGCAAGGAGGTCAAGCATTCCCTGTCAGTAAAGTTACTTTTGAGCCATATGGTGATCCATGATGTTTGCATGTTTACTTTTTAACCTTTTAAAGACCTCTGACTTTAGTAGACCTCTTTAGTATTATTTTAAATTTTTTTTTCAACGTTTATTTATTTTTGGGACAGAGAGAGACAGAGCATGAATGGGGGAGGGGCAGAGAGAGAGGGAGACACAGAATCGGAAACAGGCTCCAGGCTCCGAGCCATCAGCCCAGAGTCCGACACGGGGCTCGAACTCACGGACCACGAGATCGTGACCTGGCTGAAGTCGGACGCTTAACTGACTGCGCCACCCAGGCGCCCCTTTAGTATTATTTTAAAAATGATTTTGCGTTAATCATTAGAATCAATTTTTTTAAACCTTCCCCAATACGGAAATCACAGTACAGTGAGCTAAATGGCCAGTGTTATCTCTTAAATTACTAAAGGCCTGGAGATTAGAATCAGCCTGTAGGCAAACAGTTAGGATGCAACTCAAGAGTCACTGTTTGTGGCTGTGAGGTTTACCACCACCAGCTGGCTAATCGCTGTATTGGTGGGAAATTCAAGGGAGGATGCTAAAATATTTGTCATCTGGCAAAACCTGTAGTCATTCTCCAATGGCCTGTTTCCCATAGGTAAAATGTAGAGTGCTCACTTCTGGAAACAGTTTTAATGTCTTCCTATTTGCACAGTAAATTGGAGCCTTGATTCATTAAGTGATATTCTACTGTCATATTGAATAAATCTGTATCTGTTGGCTCCGGCCTAGCAGTTTTCAAATGTGAGGCTACAAACACAGTAACTATTAAATAACTATGTGATAGTTCATTCTTGGAAGCATTGCTTCTGAAAACTTAAAACTGGTTTGGCATTTTATCCTTGTTCTAGAAAGCCCTTTGCAGTAGGAAGCTTGAACTCTTGTTTAATGTGGGAAGGGGCAGAAATGGGTATATTTAAAAAGCGAGCCAAGGATGCTGAGTGAGCTATTTCCAATAAAGAGACTGTTCTCCCTTTTTCTCCTCCAGGCCTGCCAGGCCTGCAGTGCGTCACGTACATCCAGGGACTTCAGTGGGGAACTCAGCAGATACTCAGCGACCACATCAGGATGACGCACAGGGGGCACCACATCAGATTCGCCCAACTGAATAGCGCCCTCTTCCTACTGAGATACGTCAATGCCAATGTCCTTGCGGAACTGTTTTTCAGGCCCGTCATCGGTTCAGTCAGCATGGATGATATGATGCTGGAAATGCTCTGTGGCAAGTTATGAAGGTGTGGGGGCCACACAGGTGCAGTTGACAATGAGAGAAAGATAAGGAACCGGAGGCAGAACAGTGTAAAAAAAAATAATGTAAAATAGACTTATTTTTCTATGCATATTTTTGTATTCGATTCAAGAAAAACTTGAGTTCTAGACCCTTAGAAAATCCTCTGATCCATACTGTTTCATCATGAAGAAAAACGTTTACCAGCAGGTAACACATCTCTGTCCATCTTTGAGAAGAGAGCAGGATGTTACTGTCATAACCTCTTGTCACACTTTTAGTGACTCTCTCCAGTGAACCTACTAAAATCAAATCTGTAATAGTAAGTTATAATAAATGTTAAGGTGTTAACCATTAACTTGATTGCAAAAAAAACCAAAAACAACCCAGAGCTTAAGCAAGGCTTCAAAAAATATCAAAAACCTAGCCCACAAAAACAAAAATAAAGTTACCTTTGGAGGTGACACCATAACATTTAATGTGAAGACTCTCCTTGCACCAACTGGAGTTAAGTGGCAATCTGTGAGCACAGAGACACCTGAAAGTGAAGTCAGAGCTTTTCAGAATTTTAGTTTAAGACTTTATGCAATAAAGTTCAACAAGAAACTTGTATTCTATACGGAGGAGCTACAGTTCTAGAAAGCTCAACATTGTTATAAACCCCAAATGGTATCTCATCTTTAAGGTACATTACATATGTAACTGTCACCTTGAATAAGCATGGCATAAAATTATTAAGGGACTTGATTGTTGACTCTTGCTGCCCCTATGAATGTAATCTGTGTAACTAATTCTTCCTTATCCGTGGATAAAACTTAAGGCATTAAATGTTTATCCACTCATAGGTAAGAAATTGCCCATTAGTGATAAATACATCTAGCCCAGGCTACTGACCCGTTGCAAGAAGCCTTAAACTTTAGTGCAGACCCCTTTAGCGGTCGGGCGAATGCCTGGACATCTCAGAATCAGGCTCTGAGAATATCGCAGCAAATAAAATACTTAGGATTGCAAAGGAAATGAATTGTGTCAAAATAAAATAAAAATTTTAAAAGTATTTTAAAATGTATAATGTATATGCTTCTTTATCAACACATTAAATAACAAACTGGTGGCAGGTCTAATATCTACCTTCATTTCAAAGAATGGGCCAATATCATTGAAATTTCAAGATAATTCACAACATCTACAATATAAGAAAATATGACCCTTCCATTGATGACTGACTGCATTGGCAGACCCCAAGATCACCAGCCCATTAAGATGTGCTAGAAGTTCTCATGGGACACTGCATACAGTTGTATTCAGGGCTAAGGCTTAACATGGTGATGTGGGCAGGGTATACAGCCGGCTCACAAGGGGAAGAGGCACAGGCAGAGTACAGAGGAAACCATGTGTCCATATGCAAGTTTCCTCTTGCTTTTCGCTTCCCATGATGGGTCACACAGAGCACACTCTTCCCTAGCAGTGAAAATGGAACATGTATGTGATATTTCTGCCCCGGGAAGCTCTTTGAGACTCAGAGTGTAGGCTTTTCATTGGGGGCCTCTCACATAGACATCTTTTACCTAGCACGTACCAAAATTCCAAACACACAGAAAGCAAGCAAATGCTCAGTATAACCCCCACTGTTGGCACATTCTAGGCCCGGTGAGTCACTCTCAGGCTTGACAGAAGGGCAAGGAACGCTCCAGACTGAAGTTCCCCCATGTCGGCCAAGGGTCAGCCTTGCCAGGAGGCTGAGGACAGTCTCACTCTTGCTATGTTTAACTCATCTGCATAACCCACTCCCTTGGCCCACGGCCAAGGTGTCTTTACACAATTACCATCAGTAGGACTCCACACAACAGGTTGAGGCCAGCCTCCAGTAGTGGTCGCCCATATGCCCTCTGGAGGTTCTGGATTTTGCCAGTTAAAACACAGACCATGAGCCACAAAGCTCTTAGAAACCCAGGTGGCTGCCTTCATAACTTCCTGTATGAACCCCTTTAAATTTTTTTTTCAACATTTATTTATTTTTGGGACAGAGAGAGACAGAGCATGAACGGGGGAGGGGCAGAGAGAGAGGGAGACACAGAATCCGAAACAGGCCCCAGGCTCTGAGCCATCAGCCCAGAGCCCGACGCGGGGCTCGAACTCGCGGACCGCGAGATCATGACCTGGCTGAAGTCGGACGCTTAACCGACTGCGCCACCCAGGCGCCCCTGTATGAACCCCTTTAAAAAAAAAAACCTGGCCTGAGGAGTCGATTCTGGCCCAGCAAGGCCTGGTAGGTAAGAAGCTATCCCCAAGCCCTCCAAGGCTGAGGCAGTGTCACGATAGGGCACACATCCATCTGAGAGGTACAATCCCCCAGGGTACATGTGTCCCTGGAAGCAAAGAGCTTACAAAGTTCGGGCACCCCACACAGGATGTGCACTGGTCATGCGGTACACGCTACTGGGGGGGCCCCCAAAGTGGCTCCCCACCCCCTCCCCGTGCTGCCTCTCACCCCGGGGGTTCTCAGGTGCGCCTTTCAGAGGAAGTGCCCGATGTGACCAGCTCTGAAGAGTTCCATCAGCAACACTAGTCTGTCGCCTGCTGAGTGTAGAGGGCATGTGGGAGTGCTCTGCCGGTCCTCTGGAATCTGAAGCACTCACGGTCGGTGGCTGGCACAGGCGCCATGGTTTTCCTCCAGGAAGAGGGGAGAGCTTCCGGGAGCAGTTCTGGAATAAAAAAAAGATCATTCATGGTCTGCCTCCACTGCCATGCCTCCCCGTATACCAAGGTTTCGCGGTTGTTTGAACATCAGTGTGCCCCACTCGCTGATCCTAACTTTACAGTCTCTCCTAATCATTTCTTTTTTTGCCCAGACATTTCGTTTGGAAGGGTTGTATGCAAGAGGGACACGAGCATTTGCACGGGATAACATTTCTATTCGACTTAACCGGAAAGACACATCATATTCAAGAACTGGCCAGGGTAAAGAAATGGTCAGGATGAAATCCTGATTTTTCAGTATTTTTAAAAAATGGGTTCACATCACCTCTCCTGTCCCCAGACCTCTCGTCCTGGTCATTTATCTGGTGAGCAGCCTAGAAAAGATCCATCCCTTTTCTGGAGACAGCTGCACTGAATGATCCAACCGCCTAAGGTGGGTGCAGCAGGAGAAAGGTGAGGGGTTGAGTCAGACTATCAAGTCATTGTTGCAAAATGCAACTAATCTGGAAAGCAGAACATGGTCAACAGCAGTGACACATCCTGCCCCCAAGGGGTTCCAGAGTCAGATCTGTCAGAGGTGGGTGGAGGGTCACACACACACACACACACCCGCCCCCAGCTGGCAGCTTTCAAGAGGAATCACAGGTTAGGAATGCAGTCACTGTCCTCATCGGAAACACAGAGCCCTTCTGAAGCTTCATTATATACGGTCTCATTGGAGAACAAGCCCTTTCCTTAGGCATCCCCAAGTGACCCAGCTGGTCTCACCACCATCCATTTACATTTTCATAACTACGACCCAATAGAGGGGTGTCCTAAATTTCCAACAGTCCCAGAGTCTGACTTCTGATCCCTGAGCCTCTATCTGCTTTCAGTGGAGCACAGCTCAGTGCTGGGCGAAACAGCCCAGGGCAGGCAGCATCCGGTTTCAATTTGGGAGTCAGGTCCAGAAAAATAGGATCTGGAAAGTCAATAAATCAAACATGCCAGCAGCTTTTCCTCCACAGTGGCGAAGCTGAGACACTGTAGGGCCAGGCACTTGTGTTCTAAGTCCAAGTGATGGGCAAGGCTTGCCCACGCACTTTTTGCCTTGTCGGTCTCAGGATCCAAATTGCCCCATGCACGACTCTGCCCACCAGGGGCCAGAAAACCATCAGCTCCCAAGGGTCAGAAATCGGATTTTACAAGAACTCATTAGCAAAATTAAAAAATGCTGTATAAAATTCCCAAAGTGTATCTTCATCTGGACATTGGCTCCTTTTTACCCGAGACTCCAATAGCCAAAACCATAGCAAAAATCATCAGTTACGGAGACTTGTTTCCAATATTATGAGTTCAAATTTCAAACCGCCCACCTGTACAAAAAGCAAGGGAGCTGTGGCCCATTTCCACTTAGTTTTTACAGCTATCCCTGGTTGAGATGACCCCTCTGGCATTTATGAAATTGAAAGCATAACGTTCTACATTATTTTGTTAATCATCTATCCAGACACAAGAGCCACAAAATGCAGAGCTGTGATTTAAATTTCCTTTAAAAAAAAAAAGAATTACAAGTTTATGCAAACCCCTGACATTAAAGGGGTGTTTTTTTTTCTCATTCTTTTTCCTCTGCTTTATCTAAAGCCCTGCTCTGGCCTTTTTTCCTCCCGCTTAGAGGACAGAGCAGGCACAAACTAATTTTTATGTTTGGCCCTTTCTCCCCCTGCCCAGAGGAAGGAGAGAGACAAACAAATCATCACCTGAGCTGTGGCTGTTGTTCCCTTACGGTAGCTGGAGGATCCAGTGAGTGGGCCAACTCTCCTAGGAATGGATTCTTTTGACATTGCATGCGTTAACTTGGACCTCTGATCACAAACATGCCGCATACCATGGGAACGCCACAGCCACTCGCCTACGAGGGTTTTGTCATGACCTGCCCCCACCCCACCTCTTTCTTTCCCCAGAACGAAAAGAGGAATACTCTGGCTGTATTTCAGTGGGTTATGTAAGTCAGCCAATGCCACCATTGTGTTGGAGGTCCCCGCGACCACCCCACATGCAAATTATTTCGCTAGACGGTCTCAGGGCACTTGCATATAGCTGTGAGCACAGCTAATTTATAGTGAGGCAGAGAAGATAGCCACCCAGAACAGAAAGGAAAAAGACATAGGTGGAATCTGAAGGAATCGTCTGCAGCCTTCCTTCCTCCCCTGAGGGGTCATCCAGGATGCACTCTTCTCCCTCGACCCCCCTTCCCCCAAACAAAAACTAGCAACGTGTGTGCACTGTTTCTTCCCCGGGGAGCCCATCAGAGACTCAGCGTCCCTGGCTTATACTAGGGCTGCTCACAAAAGCACCATCCACCGCTCATGTAAGAACTCCAGACTCTGAGCAGCAAAGCTGGTGCTCGGCAGAGGACACACTGTCTGCACAAACAATCCCGGTTCAGGGAATCACCCTGATCACTGAGCGAAGGGTGGGAATACTCCCGAAATCAGAGTCCCTAGATTTAAATTTTTTTTTTAATGTTTATTTGTTTTTGAGACAGAGAGAGACAGAGCATGAACAGGGGAGGGTCAGAGAGAGGGAGACCCAGAATCCGAAGCAGGCTCCAGGCTCTGAGCTGTCAGCACAGAGCCCGACGCGGGACTCGAACTCACGGACCGCGAGATCGTGACCTGAGCCGAAGTCGGACGCTCAATCGACTGAGCCACCCCGGCGCCCCAAGAGTCCCTAGATTTAGCCCCGGGCCAGCCTTGCCAGCGGGTCTTTCGAAGGATAATGCTCCTGGGTTTGCTGTGGTAATTAGGCACTGCTAATACTTCTGTGTTGTGTTACATGCATCCATAATTAAAGGAGAGGCTACATTTCCGTGGGAGGTTAACAAAAATAACTATTTTGTCCCCTTCAAGTTCACAGAAAGCCGAATTTCCATCCATCGGCTCCTTCAAGAGAGGGAAAGTCCACCGACTAGTGATTCAGAACCAGTGAGATTTGATGGCTCATTTTTTTCCCAGTCTGAGACTTTTCCAAGTTTCCTGCCCGCAGCGGACAGCAGGGGCTTCTAATCTCCGCCCCCACTTTGTAGCTCTAGTTGTACTTCCATATTTGCACGGGATCACAGCATTGGATGGCATCAAGGAGGAAGAAGAAGAACAATACAGAAGAGTTCTCACCTGGCTGATTCAAATCTTACAGTTTTCTCCGGCCACAGCAGATGTTTCACGTTGACTCTCCTCGTGGGCGTTTGCAGAGATTATTTGGAGCACTTTCTTCATGTTTCCCTCAACCCTGATCTCTCTGCATTTTCTTCAGTCCCTAGAGAGCTCGCTGTCTCTCCAGCTCCTTCTGCTAAGTCTTTCCACCCCGCCGGGCAGCTCTTTGGGACAGGGTCGAAGATACACCTGTGGCAGCATGCCTGCGCTCTCTCTCTTCCCTGCTCTGGAAAGGAAACACTCTTTTTTGTTGTTTTTTCAGTTGTGTGTGTGTGTGTGTGTTGTTTTTTTTTTGTTTGTTTTGTTTTGTTTTTTTGTTTTTTTGCTCTTGGAAGCTTTGAGAGTGTGGTTGCCCAACTCAGCCCCCGGTTTCTGTGCTCTGCTCTTCTGTGTTCTCCGTAGCCTGTCTGTTGCCCTTAGATTTCCCGGCGAGAGACCCACACTAATCCATGGTGTTCTCCAAACTGCAAGGACACTGATTAGCTCTACAAGTTGCCTCCTTAAAGTCCTTTGGTTGACTTCAGTTGCAAGGGCAAGTACGTCTGCCCACTCCACCTTTGAGGTACCCTCAACTTTCACAAAGGGCTCCCTCAAACATTCCTTTCACCTTCCCCGTTTCCACACTCAGATGTGGGCGAGGGATCAAGGATCATGTAAACTCTGTGCTTCCGGCATCGTGACTGTAAACCTCATTCAGCTTCTTGCTCTCTCTTTGGGCCTCGGCAGAAACTTGTACAAGAGTCCTCTCTTAACATCTGAGTACTAATGTGCATTCGTTGGCGTCCTTTTCCTGAGCGCTTGAACCTAGGGTCAGCATGTGATCCCCGCGAGGGTCTTCTCTTGGCATACAGGATATTCCAATCTTTGCCTTGATTTCACCTTCTGTCTCTTTCACTCTCCTGTTTTTACATTCTTTTTCTTCTAAAATTATAAGGGAAGAGTGCAAGAAACGATTTGAATGTTTCACGAACACTGCCTGCCATGGCTGTGGAAAAGCAGCTCTGGGGTTCCAGTGGATACTTCACAGAGCTGCTGATACTATCTGTAAAGATTAGTTCGGTTTACAATATTCTTCTTTACAATTGCTAATATATCAGAGAGGTTCACACCTTAGTCAGAATTATTAAATTACATGTCCTTCCTTTTGAAGGACCACCAAGAGGAGGTGCACTGAATAAATGGGAATAAATGGGAGTTTGTCCCTACCGAGGGAGAAGGGGATTTTTGGATTAATCTTCTAAGGGAATTTCCATCTGGATATAAAGAAGAGGTTGGTGGAAAGATGGGGGTGGGGCAGATGAGAGGGCCTGACAATAGGCAGAAGAAGGTCTTCGGATAGAAGTCACCATGACCTAACTAACTTCCTACTTAGAAATTCTGTCTGGGTGACTGCAGTGACCCCACTTTTGCTGCCCTCTTTTTCCATCATTGGTTAATGGCACCCCCTGTGACACTGTAGTTACTGTGTCATTTTGACTCGTTTTCCTATTGCATTTTGGGAATATATGATGAAACTTAGCCACTGAAGTGAAGGGGAGTGACAGACTACTATGCAGAGAACAAAACCCCATATATATTTTCTACAGAAAACAGAATGTAAAGATAAGTAGAACAGAAGTAGGAAGGTAATACACAGCAGAGGATGGGCGACAAAATAATCAGGAAAAGGGGAAAAATAAATTTGTAATATAAAATGCACGTCAGATTGACCTAAAATAGCCTACATTGTTGCATTGTTTGTTTTACTCCTACAATGGGGATACAAATAACCATAGTATATTTCAAATAAAAAAGCTAAAATTGATTGTACCAAACCATGTTTTGGGTGCTTTTCATGGAGTATACATTTCAATCCCTACAATACCTCTACAGGTTAAATACTATCCCAGATAAGTTAGTCAAGGCTCAGCAAGTGGGTATCTTTCTCAGGATCCCCTCACTAGCATAAGGCGCGGCTGGAATTTGGAAGTAATCCTGTCTCGTGAGTGCCTCTCAGTTCGCATCCCTAGACCGCACTGCCTCCAGTGTAGCTGCAAAAGTGACATACAAGTAAATCTATCTGTGACACTTTGTAGAATGCATGGAACACACCTCATGTTAATATCCAGGTGGCCAAGACTACTTTTGGGTTTTGACGGTGGGTAAGTCTGGCGGTTCCTCCGTTGGGGTTGTGTAGTTACAATGGATAAGTTGTCCAAAGCAGAAACTGGGACCCAAGGTTTGACGAAGAGAGTTTCAGGTTTGTACCCATGTCTACCTGAAAAATCTTCTGAAGATATAAAGTGTCCAATAGGTTTCATTGTATGGTTAACAACTCACCTTCATTGAAAAGAAAAATAAAGCCACACGAAATATGGTCCATGTGGGGGAAATACCAAACATATGGTTCTGTAAAACATACTTCTGTCCTTTGGGAGAGAAAAATCCAAAAAGCCAAATGCTTTTGGTGCTCTCAGGTCCAGGCTTTACCCTTGCTCATTTAGTCACAAACCTTGTTTAGCTAGGGACTTTGAAGCCATTTCACGCTTCAATGCAGAGAGGTAATTAATGTTGGGATTTTGACATTTAAAAACACACGCAGAGGATTTAATAACATTGATGTAATTACAATGCTTTAAGTGGCTATTTCTTTTCTTACCTCCACAAAGTAATTGTAATAGAGTCTGATGCTACTATTATCACTGCTCTTTAAATTATAAACAAGGGAATTGCCAATGTGGAAAATGTATCCTAATTTAAATTAGGCATAACATGTAGAATAGCAAAATACAAGGAGCCTTGCTTCCTTCGTTTCCTTTCTTTCCAATACAAAATAAAAATGATTACTTTTAATTAGCCCCAAACCCACTCATACATATATCTGGTTAAATACTGTGAATTGTTTATTTGGAGGTCTTATAGCAGACAACATTTAAACAGTGGAAAAATGATAAATCTTGTCTAATCAATTGCATGGTTGCATCTGTGGTTCCATGGCTAACCTGAGAATGGCATTTCTCATTGGCCATGGCAAAAAAAAAAAATTGAAACTAAATCCTCTGGTTTATATACAGTTTCATTATTTAGTTTTATAATTGCTAACACAGTATGAAGGGGTGTGTATGCAGACTACAGATGCTCACGTGCGAACTGGATCACTTTTTAAAAAAATTTTTTATGTTTATTCATTATTGAAAGACAGAGAGAGAGCACAAGCAGGGGTGGGGCAGAGAGAGAGGGGGACACAGAATCCGAAGCAGGCTCGAGCTGTCAGCGCAGAGCCTGACGCGGGGCTCGAACTTAGGAACTGCGAGATCATGACCTGAGCCAAAGTCGGACGCTCAACCGACTGAGCCACCCAGGTGCCCCTGGATCACTTTTAAGATGCAAGACATATTCCCTGCAGTGCCCACCACTGTCTCTCTCTCTCTCTCCAGATATATATATGCATATATATATATATATATGTGTGTGTGTGTGTGTGTGTGTGTGTGTGTGTGTGTATCCTACTCTATTTTTATTCATTTGGGTTATCTTCTGGACTTCTAGGGATCATGTGAGTTTATTACTCTTGATTGAGATAATGAAAGAAACATAAATGTTATATTGGCTATTATATTAAAAAATAAAACCTTGGACACCTAAGCTAGATAAATATGTGTGCGTGCTCCAATTATTCATTTCTTGACTCTTAGCCCCAAATCGTCCATTTTTTGCCTTGCTTTGTGATAGCCGAGGCACACCCCATAAACACTCCTCTTTGCCAGTGGTGCAATGCATGTTGGTTTCAACAATAGAAAACATTTAAGAGATGCTGCCAGGCAATAGCACAGAAGACACTTTCCTTCTGGGTTCCGGTCCCCCTTTCTTATTACTCAGCAAAGGAGCCCACCAGTCCTCATAGATCAGCGCCAGCCAGCCACACCCTCAGGCCACCCCCTCCCCACCAGCTGTAATCTGTGTCCTCTGGCAAGCTTCTTTGATCCTGGAGGATGACCGTGCCCGCGCTCTTTGAAGAGGTCTGAAGCTCAGTCTTGGGGGACCCTCTGCTAAGTTATTGCACTTTCTCTGCCAACTCTCCTCAGCCTAGATATTGTGGTTGTATTAGAACTTGCTATCCGTAGACCCTCAGAGTCTTCTTTAACCAATTTAGGGTTTAATTCCCTTTCATTCATTATGAATTCTTTATGTTAATCTTCTCTATTCAAATTATAGTGCTGTTTCTGTTTCCTCAACAGACCCAGACTGATACCATGAGCAACTGAGGTCTAGAGAATTTTATTCTAGATAAAAGACACCAAAAACTCTTAGACACAAGGTTAACAAAGTGTTCCAGGAAAAAGAAATTGAAGCGTGATCTACTGTATGCCAAGTTTCAGTTCTATGTACACAAAGGTCTACTTCTTTGAATGTTGTTTAATATCAGCACACTTTAATAAGTGCTAATGGCAATAGCTGTCTTTCTCATCGAGAGGACGCTGAGAAACAGGGACATGAATTTTCAGCCTAAGATATCTGAAGTTCGGCTAAGGAAGAATTTGAAGAAAAATCAACCTCCAGGGATACACGTAAGGCTTAGAGAAAGTCACGTAGTTGGGGCCCTTCCCTCAGTTATCATCTAATCCACGTGCCAACAAAATGTCAGGAAATTACACTGAGATGCATTGGGTACCCTTTGTTCTCAGAACATTTTCTTCTCTTTGTATATAGTTGAGGATTTGCAGATCAATAATCATTTTGATTTCAGCATGCAATTACATTCTCTGCTTGAGTTCCTCTGAGTTATGCACAAGGCTTTGGGCTCTGATGCCACTGTGTATTTGTTCTTCTGCTGTGGTTTCAGTGCATGCTGATGGCAAGTTAAATTATGAAAACCCTCAGCCTTTAATTCCATCAAGATGTGAATGTCAAAGAAAGGCAAAGTTACACATTAGGTGGTACTAGGAAACTTGAGCCTGGCTCGACACGAGAGTACCCCCATACTTTTCGTTTCGGGAGGGCATCGAGGGAGAAGTTGAACGTATGCTACAAGGACACCTGTAACCCAGCCCTGTGAACTCATCTGCTGACAGGTCACATGAAGACTTGCCTAGAAAATTTCCATTAATAAGACCAAAGATGTAAGCAAAATTTAACAGATAGTAAAATTGCTCTCCATATTGAGAGAGCCATTTATACGAGGTATGTCCTCCCTCAAAATGGTAGGGGTTGTGGCCTCTCAGGCAAGGGTTTGCAGTGAGCAAGTAATTAGAGCAAGTAGCTTTAGAGTTCAATTCCATCCAAGTAATACACACCCTGAATCTCTGTAACATGCAACCTACTATGCCTTCAAGAGGCTTAACACAGAAGAAGCAGATGGTTGACCCTGAAGTATTCCACTATTTAATGCTTCACACCTAAACAGTAACCACAGCTCCTGCATTTTGACTGTGGTTGGGATAGAAATAAACCCGTTCCTTTATGCCGCCATCATTCTTCCCTCTGCAGTGCACCTCCCATTTTTGTCAGTGATTTTACTCTAGCTAAGGGCAAAGCAAAGCAGGAAGTGGAATGATTCTGAAATCGTGTAAACGAAAGTTTGACTTTTTGTTTCAAAATATTTAGGTAATTGTCTCGTACCCATCTTTGTTGCTCTAGTAGATGCCCTTCATGAACAGGAAACTGGCAAATCTGGGAAAGGCGTACTCATCAGTGCTGAGCCATTTAGGCAGAATAATTTTGACCATGCTGTGTTGATGGCGTTTGCACCATCATCAGCTCCTTCCTCATAGAGGACATTTATTTAATAAACATTTACTTTCCACATATGCCAAACATATCAACAAAACGAAAGCTAGACCATTTGCCCAAATCTGAGGAGGCAAAATCCTGTGAGAGGCCTTTCTGCTAGTTAATCTCTCTCTCAAAATACAGATTTGCAAAAGGTTAAGTGAAGGTGCCCTGCACTGCTCCCACATTATTCCAAAGGTATTCATTTTAATTTTTTTAATGTTTATTTTTGACAGAGAGAGAGAGAGACAGGCAGATGGAGAGGGGGACACAGAACCCGAAGCAGGCTCCAGGCCCCGAGCTGTCAGCACAGAGCCTAATGCAGGGCTCGAACCCACAAACCGCGATTTCATGACCTGAGCTGAAGTCTGACGCCTCACCGACTAAGCCACCCAGGCGCCCCTCAAAGGTATTCATTTCATTTAACAAATTAAAATATAAATTAGAGGCCTTTAGTGTTTTAGGGATTTTAGGAATGGCAAGGTATTAAGGTCTCTTCTTCTGGAAATGTATGAGCCACCAATTCAGATCATAAGAAAAAAAGCCTGCCTTCACTTTAGCGATCTGAATGCAATCACAGAAAGAAGTGAGTCTCATACTCTATCTGCTGAGCTAGCCAGACAACTGTCCATCAACAGATGAATGGATAAAGAGGTAGTATATACATACAATGGAATCCTATTCGGCCTTAAAAATGGAAATCCTGCCATTTGTTATTACGTGTATAAACCTGGAGGACGTTATGCTAAGTGAAATAAGCCAGTCACAGAAGGACAATTACTGCATGATCCTACTTACAGGTACCCAAAATAGTCGACAGCTAGGAGCAGAGACTACCATAATGGTTACCAGGAACCGGGGAGAGGAAGTAAGAAGGAGTTGTTGTTTAGTTGGCATAAAGATTCAGTTATGCGAAATGAATTAGTTCTAGAGGGCCTGCTGTACAGCTACGGCCAATAATACTGTATTGGGCACTTAACACTGTGTCAAGAGGATAGATCTCAAGCTATGTGTTCTTACCACAAAAAACAAAACAGACCAGAAAAACCCCCAAAGGGACACAGGAAAACTTTGGGAGGTGATGGATATGTCTCTTACCTTGATTTGGGTAATGGTTTCACAGGTGTAGGCATATGCCTGGACTCATCAAACCGTGTACATTGAAAATGTATAAACTAAAAATTAATGTATAAATTAAATTAATAATGTATACATTAAAAATAAAAAAAATGGGGACACCTGGTGGCTCAGTCCGTTAGGTATTCGACTCTTGGTTTTGGCTTAGGTCATGATCTTCTGGTTCATGGGTTCAAGTTCCATGTCAGGCACACAGCCTGCTTGGGATTCTCTCTCTCTCCCTCTCTCTGCCCCTCCCCTGCTCATGTGTGGGCTTTCTCTTTCTCAAAATAAATACATAAAACTTAAAAACCAAAACAAAACAAAAACATGCAGTTTTTTGTCTACAAAAAAAACCCACTAAGTCAAAACACAAATCAGCCAATGTCTGCAACCATTTGCCATTTGTGGCAGGTGAGTTCACTTTTTTGAAATGTATTTTTTTAACGTTGATTTATTTTTGAGAGAGAGAGAGAGAGAGAGACCGAGCCTGAGCGGGGGAGGGGCAGAGAAAGGGAGACACAGAATGTGAGGCAGGCTGCAGGCTCCACCGTGACAGCACAAAACCTGACGCAGGGCTCCAACTCACCAACCGCGAGATCATGACATGAGCCAAAGTTGGATGCTTAACCAACGGAGCCACCCAGGCGCCACCGAGTTTGCTGGAATATTTTAAAAGGTCTAGCACTGTTCTCAAGAGCCATCATACCTGAGTCTTTTCTCATGTTGCCTCCATCTTCCTAAAGTTCCACCTGAGAGTTTTAAAATCCTGTCTACTTTTCAAGGCCATTCCAATCCTTTCTCCAGGAAACTATTTTATCTGTCAAACCAGTATAATCTCCTCTTCTCCACAATACTTCCTTAACGTTTGGTTTTTTTTTTTTTTAAGTTTTATAACATCAAAGAATACCATAAGAGTGAAAAACCTCATTCCTCTATGATGTTTTGTTTTTATTAGTGTGTCAGGAAGATATCATATTGTTTTATTTTCATTAATGTGAGGGGGCAGGAAGATTACTCGAATTACACTTCCTAAAAGACAAATATATTTTTCTGGTTAAATTACTCCAATACTGAGGCTCAAACTAACGTCACCATTGGAAAATTACAAAAGGAAAGTGAAAAACCTCAAAGATTTCCATGCAAAATATCGCCCTGCCTCCAGCCCTGCTTGAGTACCTGTGTCTGGAATCCCAACTCAGAATGTGAATAGGTGCTCCTGCAATCCTCCCCGCTTCTGAATAGTGGCTGCTTCGGGAAACCTCTTTCTGAGTCTCTTCAGAGCCCCAGGGCAGGCAGCAGCTGAAAGCAGTTCGGTGGGGACATTTCCTTGCTTTGGGAGACAGCACAGGTAGCCTCATTGGCTGGAAAGTGAAAGCGGTGGCTGTGGTGGGCGAACAGAGGTTCTCTGATGTCCTTCTTCAAGTTCAAGATGACATCTCTGCAAAGTGGGGTGGTTTTCCTCCTCTCTAGGGGCCCCTGCGGTAACTCCTCTCAACTTCCTATCGAAACTCAAGGGCCTGGAAGAGGTTCTTCACCCCCGAATTTATGTAATTTTCTTTTCTCCAAGTATGAAGATTTACAGTAAAAGTTAAGCTACCTCATGGAGAACAGAAGGAAACTTTCAGCCTATTAGGACGTTGACGCCAGGGACAGGAGGAGGAATTAAGTAAATGATGATTTAGTAAAATTTCTTCTGTGAAAAAAAAAAAAATCCTATGGTTGGAGCAGGAATGGGTCGGGTTTGGCAGGCCAGCATCCATTTACTTTCCCTAAAAACACTCACCAGCTGGCTTTGAGGAATTACTTCTTCCTTGACGGCAGTCTGTTGGGTTGTCAACACAGGCTCCGTCCTATCCCAGCTAAGAGGGTGGCAAGTGACCCGATCCAAACCCGTGTAAATCTTGGCCAGAGAAAGAAAGATTGACAGTGGTTGGAATTTCATTCCTCCCTCGGGTGGGAGATCGAGGGAGGACTGTTCTGACTGTCCCAACTGCTGATTCCTGCTTGGCAGCTTGTAAGACAACCTTTGGGCCTGGCCCAATGAAAAACCTAGCGTCTGATAGTTTTCCACACTATTCTGTTTGACTGTATAATGGTATAACTGAGAAAAATTAGTGATAGAACGACAACTGGTATCTCAGGTGTCTTGGGCCCTTATTACCTGCTCCATGGTTTGCCTGACAGCATAAGGAAAGTAAGCACCAAGTGTATCAACATTAAGCATGGAAGGGGATCTGCGTGATTCTGTGCGCTTCGCGGAAAAAAAATGTGTAGCTTATGAAAATATTTTGGACGCTTCAAAGAGAGCTGACAAACAGTGCTTTGGAGAGGTTCTAAACCTCAGGCGTCAACAAACTCAATGATGAAAACATGAATTCCTCCTCGTCTCTTTTACATAAGATTGCTTGCAGTAATAAATACTAGTATAGTTGGGGACGTAGTCAACTGTACATTGTCTGAATGGAAAGCCAGAACAATTTGTTCCCATGTAAAATTTATACCATTAGTTGGAGAATCTGTAGTGCTGTGAAAAGATCATTTCTTTTAAAACATTTATACGTGATAAAACAATATAAGCCAGCAATTCTGGACTGATTCACTTATTAGTGTACCTTGTCATGCAGAAGTTTCATTGCCAGTGTGTTTCTCTATAAGAGGTTCTAGCGCTTTAGGACTGAAGTTTCTCTGCTGTTTCAACAAAAGAGAAAAAAAAAACAATAAATAAACCATGTTGAGGATATGGTGGCATCACAACATAAGCCCACACAATGGAAGGCAACTATATTAAATGTTACCCTCAGAGATTCTTGAGGGAAGGTGTCCTGCAGTGTCCCACAGACTGCGCTTTGTAGGCGGGCACCGGATTAAACGGTTTTCTCATGCTTCAGGCTCACGTTTGGCAAAAAATAAAAAACGGCTTTTATAAAACAGCGGGACCACATCCATTGAGGCAAGATGATCCCGCTGTCAGAACTACTGGGACGCAGACCGTGAGAGAGATCCACCTGTCTCATCTCAGGCTACCTCCCAGGGTTAACAGAGCTAGAATTTTCCACACACTGAGTGCTGGGCCAGCTGACTTCTCAAAAGCCACACATATGGTAGACAAGACTCTACTATAGACGAGTGACTAATCCTTAAGACAGACATTAACTCAACGAAAGCCCGTTTTATGGTGCTTTACTGTGGTTTATAACTCCATCTTGTGGTTTATTTTATTAGCTGGTAATCAGCTGGTAATTTGACTGCCATCCAAAGTTGGTTAGTTAACCAATAATAGTAGATAATGTGCAAGGTTCTTAACGAACTTTATCAAATTTAATCCTGAAAAGTGGGTATTATCTCCGTTACATAGACTCTTTTTAAAAAGTCTGGGCTTTTCTTTTCCCGGACAGTATTGCCCCTACCCTTTGCCCCTACCCTTTACCTACAATTTTTGTTGCCAATCACATTTCCTCAAACTCGGTAACATCAACATGATACTCATTATCTTTTGCTGTCCTGGGATAAGTGTCTCTTTAACATGCCTTTCCAAATCTTTGTGCTTGGAGGACAATCCTTCCTATGGAACAGGTATGAACCTCAACCTAAAATGTAGTTGTTTGAGAGATACCGGTTGTTTATTTCTTTAAATCAAATCAAACTGACCCTAACAGTAAATCCGCAGGGCCAGCGTGATATTCAACCCTAATCATTCTTCAGACTTCCCCTCTCCCTGCCTCAGCCCCCAATCCTGGGTCTAATGATGACCCCTGAGCTGCTCGTGGTCCTAACGCCCCTCCCTGTAACTCCTTGCCGTGCCTGAAACACAGGAATCTCCAGCCAAGCTGGAAACCATGTAGTTCAAGTCTGGCGTCATCTGCGACCTTGCCAAATCCCGGAAAACTGCTGCCAAATAGTGTCCTGATCCTACATGCCAGTGAGAGAATTCTGAACGTTTGAAAAAGTCAAAAATAGAGATTCTGCGCTCCGGCTACTCTCCAAATAGCAGCAATTTCTCACTCCTTTTGTGAGAGAGAAGAAACATCTTAGATCCCAGCAGGACTTCATGGTTTCTGTAGATCAGTGACTGCTGGGTGTTTTTCATTCTTCTCTATTCTGAATGAACGTTTTTATGGTATTTATCCTGTACCTGATTTATCATCGCATATCCAATGTATATCTGGGACCACAAAAGGAACATCTGATCTTCCGAACAAGAATGCAGATCACCCCGAGCTCCTGGACGTTCAGCTGTATTCAGTGACTGGGTTGCTCTTGGGGTTATCTTGCTTGAGGACGGGAGTTAATGTTTTCCCTGTGTGAAAGAGCAAAATGGATATTCAGTGACCGGAAGGATCAACACTGGAAGAGGCTGGCTGGCTGCTCTAACTGAGGTCTTTTTCTTCCTGGACTCGCAGATGGACTACACCGCTGAGTATAATTTCTTACCTTACAGCGAGGTGTGGGCATGTGATGGGGTTCTAGCCAGCGAGATGTAGACAGAAGTGATATGTGCCATTTCTAAGCTGATGCCTGCATACCGTATCCTTGGCATCCTCTAAGCTTTTTCTCCTTCTGCTAGCTTGATGCAGATGCAATTGTCGTGGAAGCCAATTTTGGAAGATGGAAATTAAAATCAGACGAGGATGCAGATATGTGCAACATGAGGATTCTGAGCAGTTTCTGACTAACGTCCGTGTGTGATAGATAAGAACCTTATTCAACAAGCCTAGATGTATAAGAAATATTCACTTGGTATCTTATTTAAATAAAAGTAAACCTGAATCCAAACCCAAGCTCTATCTCACCAGGCTGCTTTTATTAAGGCTTCTACATAGTCTCTTTGAGTCTGGCAATTCTGCTTCCCGGTCATGTTTGGGGTTCACCTAGTGAGTCTCAAAGCCCGTTTGCATGACACCCAGTCTCCTTGAGCCAATCAAAAGCCATGTCTCTAAGGGCAGTCATATCCCTGTGGGGCTGCCTCTGAATTATGTGTGCGTCCTTGCTTTCCCTAGGACCCTCAGCTCTGGTCTCCCCAGTCACAGTGCCAATCTTAATTCTTCTCTCTCACTTTTTCTCCCCCTCTTCAAAAGCCATCTCCCTCTCTCCTCGTGTGAGTTTTGGGACAGGTAAAATGTCACGTAAGGGGCAGGGAGAGCCAATGACTTTAGCCATCCTGTCTCTATGTGCTCTGTAAAAATCCATTAGGCAAATCACAAAATGTGACCAACTGTTTGAAATGAAGGAAGAGAAAAGTATGCGGAAAACACTACTATTTCAAATTTTTTTTTTCAACGTTTATTTATTTTTGGGACAGAGAGAGACAGAGCATGAACGGGGGAGGGGCAGAGAGAGAGGGAGACACAGAATCAGAAACAGGCTCCAGGCTCCGAGCCATCAGCCCAGAGCCTGACGCGGGGCTCGAACTCACGGACCGCGAGATCGTGACCTGGCTGAAGTCGGACGCTTAACCGACTGCACCACCCAGGCGCCCCAAAACACTACTATTTCAAAAGAACCATCATGGTATACCTGTATCAAACATTCTGGATTCTTTCCTCAAGGTGTAGCAGGGGCTAGTTTTCTTAGGCACATTCCAGCTAATGCTCCCTAAATGGTCGCATAAAACACCAACCTTTAATTGACAAATGTTTCTACTAACCCAGGACTGATTGGTTCTGACTGTTCACATGACCTGAATATTAGCTTAATCAGACAATTTATATAGGTTCTTGGATGTTTATCCAAAGATTGACAAGTTTTAGGAAGTATAATAATGACTGACCTTTGTGTAAGAATTCTGTGAAACCTGAAGAATACTGTTAAACGACATAGGAAAAGAGAAATCCAATAAACTGTGAGCTCAAAATCCACTCTGAAAATCAAGATGGGCAAAGAGCATTTAAGAAAAAAAGGTCATGAGGAACTAGAAAAAAAACCAAGGAGATGAACCAAACAAATGCCAATAGCCGAAGTCCGTAATCACTGTGGATGAGCAAATGGTGAGTATGTGACAACCGTGAGTGGTCAGATGCAGACTCTTGGGTGTGGGAATTACGCACAAAGAGTAAACAGTCAGAATCCTGTGAGGAAGGAAAAGCCTTCACTTCAGTCAATGTCTGAGACAGCTACTCTGTAATGAAAGCTGCTGCCTGGGAGACACAGGGAAACAAAACTCCACAAAGAAGATAAATGATCATACAATTCAGCAATGGCTGAATGGGTCCCTACGTCAAATCTGTGCCTGGAAATGGTTTCTTGTTCTTTGAATGCTCAGTCAGACAAATCAAGCGTGTTGAATTAATAATTCTTAAAGTTCTTAATTTTATCTTAATTCTAAAATTCTTAATTTTAAATAATTAAAAATTATTAAGAATTAATAATTCTTAAAACATGCTGAAATGCATGCCAAGGCAGGACACCAAGGTTTTCTTCCAAGTTCTCAGCAGATAAGTTAGTCTTACCTACAGCATCCTACCCCGATGAGATAGAGGAAACCATTAGATAACGACACAATACACTATATCATTTAGCTAGAGTACAAGGTATTATTTATTAAGAATTTTTGTTTAATTTCAATTCAATCATTATTTAGTAATTGCTGGCCATGCAAAAACTATCAAAACAGTGGATATTGGAGTGGGATCTTCATATCTCAGAATTGGGCCCACCAGGATGGCTTTTCAGAAAAAGTAGACCTTGGTGGGGGTCTGGAAGATTCTGCAGAATATGGGACTATGGGAAGTAAAGGAAGATATACTAGAACCCTAGGAAGCATTTTGAGTGTGATTTGGATTTGTTATTCTACATAACACCATTCATAAACTTGTAAGTTTTTATTATTACTGGGAAGGAGGAGAGTTTTCTGGAGCATGCTAAGGGCCTCTTGTAATCCTCATGCAATTTAATAATAATATATGAGATACTACAACCAATTATTACATTTCCCTGGAATTCCTTATTTGGTGCATCTACTTTTGGGTAACAACAAACATTAGCCAAAGTATGATATTAAATTTATGTAGATTTTGATGCAAGACTTGCTAAGTATCAATAATAAAATGTATCTCATAGTCTTTGAAGTAATGCATCAAGTTATGTGAATCCTCAAAAGTGAAAAGTGGGGGCAAAAAAAAAATACTAAATACCAGAATCAGCTCAAGAGGAAATGAAATGGCTATACTAATTTGGCAGAAAGTTGCAAAATACAACAGCCCATAGAGACCATGTTTGCCATTTTGATGCGCTGATAGAAACTGAGTGTGAGGCAAATATTCAGAAAGACTGAATTCAAAGTATTTCAAGACACATATACTACCACTGTTTTGGAGACCTACTTACCTTAAAATTATGAGATATGAGGAAAATGAGTAGGTTTCAATGACTAAGTAAATGTGTATGATCAAAATTGTAGCAGTGGTACATTGAAAATTACAAATACAATTTTAACTTTGCATAGCACAGATGACCTACAGTGATGATAACCAACCCACCAAACCAACTTATTTATATTAAAAAATATAACCAGAGTACACAAAAATAACTACAGCATCTTAGAACTAGCAGAGAAGAAATATTTACGGCTTACTTCCTACCCCCATCCAATGTAAGACTTGTTTTTGCTGTATCACTCACAGATGGCCAGACACCTTCTGCTTGAACAGGTGTAGTATCTTACTGTTTCTGTAAGAAGTCTATTTTGTACAGCTGTAATTCATAGGAAGCTTTGCCTTCTGCTTAACTAGACTGTACCTCCCCGTGACTTATTTTTTGATCTAAGTTTTGCTCTCTGAAGCTTCAAAGGAATAGTTTAATGCAAATCAGTTCAATTAGTAAGTATCATAGAGTAGCTCTGTCAGGGACTGAGGTAGGTGCTGGCATACAAAGATGAATAAGCCACATTTCTTTACCTCTCTCTTCTGACTTGACAGCTATTCAAATTCCAGAACACACATATTACATCCTCCTTGATTCTTCCTTCTAAATCAACGATCTCCAGGCCTCTGAACCACATTAAGATCCTTCACACTCCCAATCACTCAATTTCTACATTTGCACGATTAAACGACTAATCTAATTAAAATTTTAAAAGAACACTATTAGATGGGGATTTTCCTGCTCTAATATTTTGCTTCTGAGAAGAGGCCCTCTTTATAGGACTTGCTGGGAAACTGGGTGCGAAAAAAGGGTCTAATGGTCCCTTAGCTGATCTCCCCTCTCCAGGATATAGAAGAAGTGAGAGAAGACAGTCAGTGGGGCTCAGGGACCATAAATCTCAGAGAAATTCTGAAGAACATACACCCTGATTTCAGGGATGAGATTCTTGATTTTAGTAGTTTTTACCTAACATATTTTGAAGATAGAAGCTAGCTTTTTAAAGTTGACACTTTTAAGAGACATTGAAACTTCTAAATAAGACACAAAGCCAGAGCCTAACTTCAAAAATAAAGTATACTTTTAATTATAACCATCTTCAGAATAAGCGGATCAAGTTAATTTCATCACTTCAAGACTTCTGTGTGAACTTAATGCAACTGGTAGAATGGTATTCAGTTACTGGAGCACATTATTTCATTTCCATGGGCATGGAATTTTTTTGTAAATTGCTCCGGTGTGTCGTTATTTTTTCCCTGTTTTAGTATCAGACATACTTAAATGTAGAACAGAATGACTTTAAACTATCAATTACTCTACACTATCACCTCTCCACAATTGAGTGCTTAATAGAGAGAAAAATCAAGAATAAATATATATTAACTTGCTAAAAGGGTTATGAAATATAAAGTATAGCCTACACTTAAATATCAAACTTCACTAAGCTAATGTTGCTACAGGAAAAATATCAGTTCATTCATTGTAAAAATGACCATTTCTTAAGCCTCATCATGGTTATCACATTTATTTGTAATTTTTCTCCCTTCATACATTACCCCACTGTTGTTAAAGCAAATGTACTGTCCTAAAGGCCTCCTTCTTTTCTACATTCTTCTTCCTTGTTGAAATGGATGCAATAGAGGTATCTGTGATGGAATACATAGCTCCTTTCCCAGGAAGATGAATGTTTAAATTAACATTAAATTAAATTACATTCAATTTGACTCGATCCCATTTTATAACTTTATTACATTCCTTAAACCCGGCTATCTTCCCAGTTCTGTGGGTTATCGTCAACAGCCAGAAGGAGATACATTGGTTTCTTGATCCTTTATTTCTTGGGCCAAAGATAAAGAAATAGAAAATTATATTCTAACTTACACAGTGTTGAAACCGGGTGAATCTTCTCTTATTTGGTTTTATACAGAGGATGTGGGAGAACTGGAGAGAGCATAACTGGGCACTACTGTTTGCAAACGGTAGGCAGTGGCCAATGATGACCTTTCCAGAGGGGTATATACACCTGCATGGGATTACTGATTCCCATATTGACTCGAAACTCTAATTCATGTTGCCATCAACTGCCATAGCAGTGCGGTTTGGCTCAAAGAATAATATAAGTTGCTAAAAATTAAGTCCCCCTTTTAGAATTAAATACAGTGAGGAGGAAGCGAGGTATTATTTGAGCACACATAATAGGGAAGTACAGGTATTGAGGGAGAGTGGAGTGTCAATGTTAAGGGCTTGGCCTGAAATGGACAGAGTCCAAATCCTAGCCCAGCTACATGCTAGCTGGGTCACCTTCAGCAGTTCCCCTAAACTGTATAATCCTTACTTTTTTATCATTAAAGTAGAAGTAACAAGTATACTGGTGGGTAAGCCTACAGGGAGAAGTAGAAGCGATAATACATATTAAGGGCTTAGCATAGTGCCTGGTATATAGTAAGCAGTCAACAAATATTTGCTATCATCATTGTTCTTAAAAAGAATCCTTAGATCTATAAAGACTCTGCATTGAGATTCACATGGAGTCCAAATTTCAGTGTTTAATTCCCCCTAACATGGCCCTATGCTGTCTTTGTTTCCCCTGTCATCTCTTGTGTCATTTTGTCTATGTAGCTTGCTAATCACTACCTCTGCATGTTGCTGGGGTCCATCTATTTTGATGAGAATTCTTTATTTTCTGCCTATTTAAATACTGCAGGGTTTAGCTCATCCTTCACCTCTTACACAAAGCTTTCCCCTAACATGGAATCATAGAATGTTAACAGAAACCCCAGGACGGAGGGATATCCTGGGACATGGGACTTTCAGTGTTAAAACTGGGGCAATCCCAGGCAAAATGAGACACGTCAGTCACTCAAGAGCTAGAAAAGACCCTAGAAATGATCTAGATCAACTTTCTCAATTTGCTGACCTCAAAACAGAGCATCTTGGTGACTAAACAAAGTAAGTTATAAATAGGTAAGTGGTTTCCTGACAGAGCTAGAATTGGAATGTAGGTTTTCTGAGTGCCCATGACTTCTAGTTTCCCCCAATTGTTTTATATATATATATATAACAATTTATATATATGTATTTATTTATATTTATATATTATTATATAATAATATATTATATAATATATATTATTTATTTATATTTATATATAATTTATATATATATATAAAACAATTAACATACAGTGTTATATTAGCTTCAGATGTACTGAATAGCCAAAGTAATTGTGAAAAAGAAGAACAAAACGAAGTTGGAGGTATCACAATTACAGATTTCAAGATAAACTACAAAGCTGTAGTCATCAAAACAATATGGCACTGGCCCCAAAACAGACACATAGATCAATGGAAGAGAAGCGAGAGCCCCAAAATAAACCTACACTAATATGGTTAGTTAATCAATTACGGATGAGGAAAAAATATACAATGGAGGAAAAGACAGTCTCTTCAATAAATGGTGTTGGGAAAACTGGACAGTTACATGCAAAAGAATGAAACTGGACCACTCTTTCACACCACACACAAAAATAAACTCAAAACGGATTATAGACCTAAATGTGATACCTGAAACCACAAAAGTCCTAGAAGAAAAAATAGGTAGCAATTCCTCTGACATTAGCTGTAGAAAGATTTTTTCTAGATATGTCTGCTCAGGTAAGGGAAGCAAAAGCAAAATTAAACTACTGAGACTACACCAAGCTAAAAAGCTTTTGCATGGTGAAGGAAACCATCAACAAAACAAAAAGACAACCTACTGAATGGGAGAAAGTATTTGGAAAATACATCAGATAAGGGGTTAATATCCAAATTATATAAATAAATTATAGAAGCCAACAGCAAAAACACCCCCCCCCCAAATAATCCAATTAAAAATGGGTAGAGGACCAGAACAGACATTTATCCAAAGGAAACACACAGATGGCCAACACATGAAAAAATGCTCAACATCACTTACCATCAGGGAAATGCAAATCAAAACCACGACGAGTTATCACCTCTTGCCTGTCAGAATGGCAAAAACCAAAAACAAGAAATAACAAGTGTTGGTGAGGATGTGGAGAACAAGGAACCCTTATAGATAGACCTTTGGTGGGAATGCAAGCTAGGGTGGCACTGTGGAAATCAGTACAGAGGTTCCCCAGAAAACTGAAAATAGAATTAAATAGGATCTAATAATTATGGTATGTTTTAAAAGGAAGCACATAAGCAGAAGAAAGCATGGAGATAAATATGGAGAACAAACTGAGGGTTACTGGAGGTGTTGTGGGAGGGGGGATGGGCTAAATGGGTCAGGGGCAGTAAGGAATCTACTCCTGAAATCATTGTGGCACTATATGCTAACTAAATTGGATGTAAATTTTTAAAAATTAAAAATAAAATTAAAAAAAAGAAAGCATGGAGAATTGCAAGTAAAAATGTCTTAGTGTGAATACAGGCCCTCCTATTTACTAGTATGTAAACTTGGACAACTGATTAAATCTCTTTAAACCTCAGTTTTCTCCATCTGTAACATGGAATAATAATGCCTACTTGAGAAGTTCTTATGGAGACTAACCAGAATTGTGTATATTTGTATATTATATATCATAAATATATTTTATACATAAAATATATGCTTTTATACATATATAAAGTATAAAATTTCTAAAATATATAAATTGATATATACATATTACTGATGACAGCTCTTGGAAACAGTAAGCAATCAATGCATGTTTATTGTTATTATTACAATTTCATCTAACATTTCCCTTCATACTTTTTCATTCTTTCTTCCCTTTCAATGCTACATATTTATATAGAACTTTCCTCTTTCTAAAGCCTGTCTACATACATTTGATGTGAACTTCTGAACAACCGTTTGAAACAAGCTATTGCCTAGTTTTATGGATGAAAACATAGGGTTCCAAGAAGTCAAGTAACTTGCCTTAGATTCGCTTGGTGTAATCAGCATCAGGGCACAAATCAGAATCTTCTGATTAATAGCCACATACCTTTTAATTTTATGGTCTCCCTGTAGCTTCCTTTCTTGTCATAGGTATGACTCATGTTTCCACCACTACCGGGGCAAGGGCCTTTAATGGCAGAACAATCCACTGACTGTATCAGTGTGGTCAGGTGGGTCTTTGACTTTGACAGTGTGTTCAGAGCTCTCAACCACAAGTGCCAGAGAAATCTCTGCCCCACTAACCTGTGCAGAGAAATTATGAGGATGCACAGAAAATATAAACATGCATGTGCTTTTGTCCTTACTTAAATGCTTCACAAATATAGGGCATCTCACCCACAGCTGGCGTTCAATCAATTCTTGCTGATTGACACGGTTTTTAGTTAGGAATGGAGAAACGAGAGGGGAGTCAGACTATTTTTATATCTTTGCTTTGGTTTTAAGAAATAAATGACACCTTTCATCGTTCATCTATCCTCTTCGGCAATATTAAATTCTAACTGCAGAAAAATTCCCACAAGCCCCAAAAGTGCAATATAAGCATAGAGGAAACAAAGGAATAAAGAATTCTCTTTTGGCACCAGGTGCAAGCCCTTCGCTCTGAGATCCGTCATTTCACAAGTGCGGCGTACTGTCTTGGACAGTTAGGTGTGGTTGTATTTGCATACGTGTTTTCTCTCAAGGTAAACTGAAACCCCCCTGAGGTTAGGACAAAGTGTTTATTTCTATCCTTCCTATTACCCATCACAGAGCCTTGCGATTCCTAAGGAACTGATTTTATTATTGTTGGTCTTGTTGACTGTGGTCTACTTGTGAATTTCACACAGGGAAGTTGAACTAGACTCTGCTTATGTTTCGAGCCTCACAGCCTAGAAATTTGCTTTCTGCCTCTTTATCTGTCCTTTTGCCAACATCCCACACATTGATTTGGTCCAGCACGCCCACACTGCACTATAGGTGCTTCATTGCATACCTCTGTGGGCTCCCCCACCCGGGAGAATGGCAAGAATAGGCAGAGTGAGAAGCTGTTCAGATGCTTCCTGAATGTTGCCGCACAGGCAGATACCGGTTTTCCTCATGCCTAAGGCTAACTCTTCTTGTTAGGGTGAAACTTCTCATTTTTAATAAGCAGGGGATGCTGTTTGCACTTATTTATCTCTGAAAACTTCACCTGGACAAAAATGTGCTCATGTCACCTGTGAAGCTGATGATTTCTCCAATAATGTGTGCGGGTAGTTTTCCCCTCTGCCTGAGAAAAATCAGAGAGGATTTTTCAGCCACAGCCTGGCTATGGGTACCTGGCAACTCCCATAGGCATCACTGATGAAAGAAACGTAAACGTGCTGTGGGTAACTACATTCAAACTACATTCTTTATGTATATCTTGGAGCTTCAAGTTCATCACCAATGCAAAAATGGGAGTGGTAACTATTATTCCTCCTTGGAATAATAGGGTTTCTTTTTTATTAGGGTCAGATAAGATGATGTGTGACAGAGCCCTAGAGAAACACAGAACACATCCTCCACCTTCGAGGACGTGTCAGATAGGACCTAGAAATAATCTACTAAAATATTTCCCTCTCTAAAGCTGCCCTGCAATCCTTGGTCCATGGGGGGTGTGAAGCAGAATAAGATGGGGGAAAATCCAGTATTTCCAGTTTTAAAGACCTCTTGTCCACAAGATACAGCATCTGTCTGAATAATGGATTTCAGTACAATCCCAGGAGCAATCTTGCACATTATAGTCAGATCCACTTCATTACCCAGTTATTTTGTACCTTTCCAGGCTGTTAGTCAAATCACCCTGCTGCCTAGCAAGTTTCTGATTAATCTAGATTTCAACTAATTACCCTGCAGCCACATGGATTGAACTGGACCGCTTTACATGTTCTTTTGCTATAAGTTTCAAATCGTTTTCACAAATCTGTTGCAACGGCACTATAATTGTTTGGCTGACAATGAGTCTTTCTGTAGGAAGGACAACTGGGAACTGTATTTTAATTCTTCTTCATATCATCTTTCTTTTAGACAAATATTCTTCATCCAGGGAATCAGAGGGGTGCTAAAAAAAATAAAGATACTTGAAAGAAGTGAGGAATCAAGCTTGTGTTGCTGCTCCAGTGACATGACTGGGGAGAATTAAGTTGCAGGTAGATTGGATCCACCAGAATAATGAAATAAATGCCAAGGGTCAAGCCCTAAACCCAGTTCCACACCTAGAAACCTCTGATGACTATCTTCCAAGAAGCAACACTGCCACCTGGCTGTGAAAGATCAAGAAATGATGCTGATGCTTTCTTTCCTTTTCTAACCAAATCCTCCAGACATTCAATCTACTTCCAGATTTCAGGATTCTCGAAGTAGATTTCTGGAATTCTGAAGAGTCCTATCATATCCTCAATAATACAGAGTGCTAGGGCACAAAACATGAATGGGGTAATTGGAAACTATCTCAGGGATCATCCACACCACCATTCACAATTCATGCAAATGAAGCCCAAAATTGCATCACAGGAGTGGTGCTGTAATGCAGGTATTAAAGCTTGAGGAAGAAAGAATTGTAAAGGATGCATAAAAAGCAGATGCAGGGAAATCAGTAGTGAGAAGGCAGACGAAGAAATCAAAGACAGATGAGGGTGAGGAAGTTTAGTGAAGCTGAAGAGACTTTAGAAGACTGTAACTAATACTTAACAGTAGAATCAACAGGCCTAGATTCTTGATTATAGTTTGGGACGGTCATGAGGAAGAGAATGATGCCTAGGTTTCTGACATCAGCAACCGGGTAGATAGTAGGAACATCTACTGAAGGCCTCTGGTTTGGGGGAGAGCCCCCATAAGTTCTTTTTGACATAATGGGTTTGAAGTGCATATAGTGTGTATGGTGGGGTATTAGTCAGGGTTCTCCAGGAAACAGAGCCAATAAGTAGGGCAAGTCAGTAAATATATATATATATATATATATATATATATATAATATATTTTTATATATATAATATATTTATATATATATTTATTTTTATAATATATATAATTATATAAAATCTATATATAATTATATATATAAATTATATATATATAAATTTATACATTATATATATATATTTATATATATATTTATATATATATAATTATATATTTATATATATATATATTTCTGTTCCTGGCAAATCAGAAATCCATAGGGCAAGCCAGTAGCCTAGAAACTCAGATGTTACAGTCTTGAGTCTGAAATTCGTAGAGCAGGGCAGGCAGTCTGGAAATTCGGAAAGTGTTTCTGTGTTGCAGTCTTGAAGCTTGGGAAACATCAGTCTTTGCTCTTGGGGCCTTCAACTGATTAGACGAGGCCCACCCACACTATGAATGGTAATCTGCTTTACTCAAAGCCTACTGATTTAAATATTAGTCATATCTAAAAAAATACCTTCACAGTGACATCTAGAATGATGTTTGGCCAAACAGCTGGGAACCACAGTCTAGCCAAGTTGGCATATAAATTTTTTTTTTTAACGTTTATTTATTTTTGAGACAGAGAGAGACAGAGCACGAACGGGGGAGGGGCAGAAAAAGAGGGAGACACAGAATCGGAAGCAGGCTCCAGGCTCTGAGCCATCAGCCCAGAGCCCCACGCGGGGCTCAAACTCACGGACCGCGAGATCATGACCTGAGCTGAAGTCGGACGCTTAACCGACTGAGCCACCCAGGCATTCCCCAAGTTGGCATATAAAATTAAGAGGTGGGAATGATAGGGAGGAATCTAGACTCGGGAAATATGGTGCTGCCAGTACCTGGGAGAAAGAATATATGAAGAGGACAAAAGAGTTTTGGGAGAAAATAATGAGTTTATATATTTTTTTCACATTGAAAATGAGATCTCTCTGAACCAATCATAGTAGATCTGTGTTAAAGGCTTTGTGTGCAGGTCAGAGCTTGGGATAATAGATCTGGAAGTTAGCATCACATAGTTGGTAGTTAGAACTGCCATAGTAAATGAAATTACCTGTGGATAGTATTGGGGAGACAAGAAATAGTGAACTCAAAATGGTAATGTGAGGAACACCAATGTGCAAGTAGTGATGTGGAGAAGGAGAAGTCCACTGAACACATGGAGAAAAAATGTCTGAGAGGTAGAAGGAACAAGGACAGGGTAGTGTCTTGAAAACTCTAGCAGACAATGCTATGCTCACCAAATCCAATTCCAATCCAATGGATCCAAATCCAAAATTGGATCCAAATCCAATTTTTATTTTTCTTTCTTAGGCACCCAGAAAGCCCCATTTTTCAGACCTTTTGAGGCTAACCAAGGACATATGCCTAGTTTCAGCCAATGGAATGGGAAAGGAAATAATAGGTTTGCCTGAATCAGAGAAAAGCCCTTTAGCAACTTTCTGGCCACTCTTCCCTGCCTCAGTGAAGAGACAAGCGCCAGGACAAACCATTAATATGCTTTCCTCCCTCACACCCACCGAACGTGTAGCAACCTCGGGAAATATACCTTTGTTGTGGGAAAACACTGAGCTTTCAGTATTAATTGAACCCTCTAACATAGCTTATTGTGACTAATACAAAAGCCAAGGCAGTAGCATATTTGGCAAAGGAGAGAACGGTCACAACAGCGTCGTATGCATCAGAGCTCCAGAAAAGAGACCTTTCCTTAGATTTCCAGATGTAGAATTATTGAGCCAGCAACACCAAACACTTTAGAGGATGTGAGTTATAATAGTCTGACAGAGATTCTGCAGTGTCTTTCGGCTTTAGCTAAGAAACGTGTTTGTCAGATTAATAAAGCCAATAGATACCATAATTGGAAACTGATATCACAATACAAACACACATCACAGTATATTATACTTGTAGTTTGGCTTGAAATATTGAGATAATGACATAAATGTTGATTGAATTGTCTTTGCCTGACTTCTCCATTTATGTTTTGCAAGAATAGTGGTCTTAATGCTTTCCCCTTAGTACAAGAGATCTCGATTTATAAACAACTTTTATCCTATATATTTAGTTCTTACGTTAATTGTTTAGAATTCTGGCCGCTCTTTCCCGACTGGAAAGAAATAACAAAGGGTGATTAGTTTCTCAGGCCAGATCCCACAGCCTATTTAATCTGCAATGTGGCTACACAAGAAATATGTATTATTCCATGACATAAATATGACTTACATTAATTACATAAGGCACAATAATAGAGTCAAGCAGGAAGCTGTGCCAGGTATTTATGCTTTTTATTAGAAAAAGGAGAATGCCAGAAAATTGGAGAAATTCCAGGAGAATTGGAAAAAGGAAATTCCAGAAGTGCATTGATGCAAAATAAAAGAAGTCCACCTGACCCAAATGCACACATCTAATCAAAGATTCCAAATATTTGTATAAATAAAAATGAAATATCTTATGAGGCTAATAATCATGACATAAAATGTTCCAGCTGGTAAGTTTAAAAATCACATAAAAATATACAATATGCATGGGGGTGCCTGGGTGGCTCACTGGTTAAGCAACTGACTCTGATTTTGTCTCAGGTCATGATCTCAGTTGTGAGATCGAGATCCATGTTGGGCTCCATGCTGAGCATGGAACCTGCTTAAGATTCTCTCTCTCCTTTTCCCTTTGCCCTTCCCTTGCTCTCTCTAATATATATATATATTAGAGAGATATCTAGTATATATAGTATATATATAGATATCTAGTATATATATATCTATATATATCTAGTATATATCTAGTATATATATCTATATATATCTAGTATATATAGATGTATCTATATCTAGTATATATATATATACTAGATATAGTATATCTAGTATATATATACTAGATATAGATATATATATATCTATATATATAGTATATCTAGTATATATCTATATCTAGTATATATATAGATATATCTATATCTAGTATATATCGATATATATCTAGTATATATATAGATATATATCTAGTATATATATAGATATATATCTAGTATACATATAGATATCTAGTATATCTAGTATATATATAGATATAGATATATCTATATCTATATATATATAGAGATATATATATATCTAGTATATATATAGATATATATATCTAGTATATATATATGGTATATATAGTATTATATATGTATTTACCATATATATCTATATATACTAGATATATATATATATATATATGGTATATATATATATATATATAATATATATATACTACATATATATGGTATATATATACATAATATATATACTACATATATATTACATAATATATATATTACATATACATATAATATGCATGAAAGCAATGCTCTGAGTATGTAGGATTTCTAATGTATTCCAGTTCTTCTTTCCTATTACTCTCAGATGGGATCACCAGAAACTTCTCAGATTTGTAAAAGACACATTAACAGGTATCCTTGGAAATAAAAGGCATCCAAATCGGCAAGGAGGAAGTCAAACTTTCACTCTTTGAAGACAACACGATACTCTATATAGAATACCCAAAAGATTCCACCAGAAAATTGCTAGAACTGATTCATAAATTCAGCAAAGTCGCAGGATATAAAATCAATGCACAGAAATCAGTTGCATTCCTATACACCAATGATGAAACAACAGGAAGAGAAATCCAGGAATCGATCCCATTTACAGCTGCACCAAAACCCATAAAATATCTAGGAATAAACCTAACCAAAGAGGTGAAAAGTCTAAATACTGAAAAGAATAGAAAGCTTATGAAAGAAATTGAAGAAGACACAAAAAAATGGAAAAATATTCCGTGCTCATGGATTGGAAGAAAAAATATTGTTAAAATGTCAACACTACAGAAAGCAATCTACAGATTCAATGCAATCCCCATCAAAATAACACCAGCATTCTTCACAGAGCTAGAACAAACAATCCTAAAATTAGTACAGAACCAGAAAAGACCCTGAATATCCAAAGAAATCCTGATAAGAGAATCAAAGCTGTAGGCATCACAATTCCAGACCAGACTTCAAGCTGTATTACAAAGCTGTCATCATCAAGACAGTATGGTACTGACACAAAAACAGACATTTAGATCAATGGAACAGAATAGAGAAGCCAGAAATGGACCTACAAACATATGGCCAACTAATCTTTGATAAAGCAGGAAAGAATATCCAATGCAATAAAGACAGTCTCTTCAACAAATGGTGCTGGGAAAACTGGACAGCAAAATGCAGAAAAATGAACCTAGACGACTTTCTTACACCATACACAAAAATTAACTCAAAACCAAAATATAAGACAGGAAGCCATCAAAATCCTAGAGGAGAAAGCAGGCCTCAGCCTTTGACGTCAGCCACAGCAACTTCTTCCTCAACACATCTCCAGAGGCAAGAAAAACAAAAGCAGAAATGAGCTACTGGGACCTCATCAAAAAATAAAGAGCTTCTGCATAGCAAAAGAAACAATCAACAAAACTAAAAGGCAATCGACAGAATGAGAGAAGATATTTGCAAATGACATATCAGATAAAGGGTTAGTATTCAAAATCTATAAAGAACCTATCAAACTCAAGACCCGAAAAACAAATAATCCAGTGAAGAAATGGGCAAAAGACATGAATAGACACGTCTCCAAAGAAGACGTGCAGATGGCTAACTGACACATGAAAAAATGCTCAGTATCACTCACCATCAGGAAAATACAAATTAAAACCACAATGAAATACCACCTCACAGCCGTCATAATAGCTAAAATAAACAACTCAGGCAACAACAGATGTTGGTGAGGATGCAGAGAAAGAGGATCTCTTTTGCACTGCTGGTGGGAAGGCAAACCGATGCAGCCACTCTGGAAAACAGTATGGAGGTTCCTCAAAAAATTAAAAATAGAAGTACCCTCTGACCCAGCAATTGCACTACCAGGTATTAATCCAAGGGATACAGGTATGCTGTTTCAAAGGGGCACATGCACCCCAATGTTTACAGCAGTGCTATTGACAATAGCCAAAGTACGCAAAGAGCCCAAATGTCCATCGATGGATGAATAAAGAAGATGTGGTATACCTATACAATGGAATATTACTCTGCAATCAAAAAGAACGACATCTTTCATTTGCAACAATGTGGATGGAACTAGAGGGTATTATGCTAAGTGAAATGAGCCAGTCAGAGAAAGACAAAAATGATATGACTTCACTCATAGGAGGACTTTAAGATACAAAACAGATAAACATAAGGGAAGGGAAACAAAAATAATAGAAAAAGAAGGAGGACAAAACATAAGAGACTCTCAAATACAAACTGAGGGTTGCTGGACGGGTTGTGGGTGCAGGGATGGGCTAAATGGGTAAGGGGCATTAGGGAACACACTTGTTGGGATGAGCACTGGGTGTTATACAGGGGGGATGAATCAGTGGAATCTATTCCTGAAATCATTATAGCACTATATGCTAACTAACTTGGATGTAAATTAAAAAAGAAAAAAAAAAAAGACTAGATTAAAGCAAGATTGGGCTGAAAAAAAAAGAGGTATCCTTGGATACCAAACTCTCCTTAAGTCTTAGTCCAAGATGTGGTCAAAGCCAAGTTCCTCAGTTCTTCTTTAAGTAGCTATTTACTAATGACAGAAAATAAAGCACCTCATTTATCCTATATAAATGAGGAATGAAGTACTAAGGTTAATAACTTTTTCTGATAACCATGGCTAGTATTTAAACATTATAAAGTAATTTTTTATCAACTTAATATTAATGAGAATTCTCCTATAGTGTTTTAGGGACTACAGACATGACAGTTCTCAGAGGTTATATTTCTACTTTTTTTTTGTAAGTTTATTTGTTTTGAGAGAGAGAGAGAGAGAGAGAGAGAGAGAGAGAGAGAGAATCCCAAGGAGGCTCCATGCTGACAGTCCGGAGCCTGACGTGGGGCTTGAACCCACAAACCCTAAGATCATGACATGAGCCGAAACCAAGAGTTGGACGCTTAACCAACTGAGCCACCCAGGTGCCTCTCTACACTTTGGTTTGTTGTTAAGGTTATCTATAGGGTTCATATTTTTACTGTATTAGAGGTTAGTTAACACACAAGATCAAAATTCGGCAAAAAGCTTTGATAATAAAATAATAGTTAATGCATATATAATGCTTATGAATTTGTGGGCTCTGCTATGAATGCCTTATGTTTAATCCTCAATATCATTTTATAGTTAGGTACCCAATTTTACAGATGAGAAAAGAGGCACAGAGGGGCTAAGTAATTTATCCAAGATCACACAGCTAATAAATGGTAGAGCTGGGATTCAAACACCAAATGTCTAACTCCAGAATCCCATGCTCCTAAGTACTGCGTGTTGTCTTTCTAGATAGTGTGAGATAAATATGCCCCATGAACTAAGTAGAAAGCCATGAACCATCAGGAATTTATCCTCTGATACAAATTTTCTGTTAATCTGCCATCTTGAGAGAGAACAGTTTACGAGTAATACATTTTTTGTATTTTATAGGTGAAATTATTATAGATCATTTACTTCTTCCTTTATATTTTTCCCATTTTAAAGGTTTCCCTAATATCTATAATTGGCATTTCTCATGCCTTTTAAAGTTTTTCTTAACCTTTAATTTTTTTTAATGTTTATTCATTTTTGGGAGAGAGAGAGAGAGAGAGAGAGAGAGCGTGAAAAGGGGAGGGGCAGAGAGAGAGGGAGACACAGAATCTGAAGCAGGCTCCAGGCTCTGAGCTGTCAGCACAGAGCCCGACGCAGAGCTTGAACCCATGGATTATGAGATCATGACCTAACCCGAAGTCAGATGCCCAACCAACTGAACCACCCAGGCACCCCTAAAATATTTTTAAGAGTCCTATGTGCTACCTGTGGAATACAAAGATGAGAAATTCAAATCTGAATTGCTTGTAACCATTGCTAATCCTTAACGTACATATTAGTAAACACCTTGTGCCTGATGAATAGCCGCAAAACTCAGCATCTTAACACAGAGGCCCGGAGTTCTCAGGGACCTATAGGCTGGTTGAGGTGGCTCTGCTTCATGCTGTAAGTTGCCAGAACCAGAGAGAGGGATGGTTGGGACTTTTTCTAATGGTGATGGCAGTTATAAAAAGTGAGAGAGATCTCATATGAGCTGTCATGGAAAGATCCTGCATTCACTTCATTAAGTTAGAAGGGCAAGTTACAGAACAATATGCACACTGTTGCCTATGTATGCCTAAAAATGCTATCTTCTTAAGGCACATCTAGGTATGAAAAAGCCTCAAATCAGTTTTAAAATGACACACATCAGACTGTTCATTGTGGTTCCTTTTGAAAAGGGGGTGGAATTTTGGGGGAATGTTATGGGGGGGGGAGACTCTGATTGACCTGTGTTAGAATTTTTTATAACAAGAATATATAAACTACTATTAGCTTTGCCATTAAAATGTTTAAATGAGGCTAACAACAGAAATACCAGTTGCACACGACTCAGATGAAGTTATTGCTAACTGATGCAATAGAGGAAACCTGAAAGCTGAATGGCTTAATGTAATCAGCACTTATTTCTTGCGTACATACTACCTGATGGGGGTTGGCAAGAGACTCACTGCTACGAGACGACCCAGAGATCCAGGCTGTATCCATCACGTGGCTCCACATGTCAACACGGGCTCCCCAGGATTGCTGCTGAATGGAAGAGAGAGCCTGGAGGTGGCATACCGGCTCTAATGTGCTTTGGCCTGGAGGTGATAAACATGCTTCTGCTCATAGGTCAGTGGTAGGGGTTAGTCACATGACCCTCCCAACTATGAGTGGGATGGCAATTGATGGCTTCTGCATTGTAGGTACTCAATCAGGAGCAACTGTTGCAATTGATTATAACAACAACCTTCTTCCCTTTTTCAAAAATGTTTACTGTTTTGAGGAGGGGAGGGGCAGAGGGAGAGGGAGGGAGATAATCCCTAGCAGGCTTTGCCAATGTCAGCACAGAGCCAGATGTGGGGCTCGACGCAACAAACCATGAGATCATGACATGAACTGAAATCAAGAGTTGGATGCTCAAACGACTGACCCACCCAAGTACCCTCAACCTTCTTGAGGAAGTTGGAGGAGTTTCTGAGAAGGTCAAATTTACCTTGAAATTCATCAATTATTCTTCTCTTGCGTACAATGTAACTGATGTTTTCAAATATAGAATTACCATCTAATTTTCAAAAGGGTCCTATAAATCTCAGCAGGGAGGGCTTACCCCTTGTCCCTCAACAGCACCTTCCTGCATGGCCATTTGCAATAACCTGTATAATCTCAGTAGGCTGAGAATTTTCCCCTACTTTTTTAGGTGCATGGTCAAAATCATGGCTACCCACCACCTGATGTGAACAGGTGCCATTAAGTACAGTATGAAAACAACATTTTCCCTGGGACAGATACAGACAAGATTCACTGGAAGAACAGTGAATCCTTTTTCCTTTTTATTGAAACTTAGCATGTGTGCCAAGATGAGTTTTTGGGAATTGAGCCTCAGCAGACATTTGCTTACACAGTGGTTTCCTGGGTCCTTCCTCATCTACCACTAGGCAGGAGGCTTTGGTTCTTGACCACGTAGTTAAGTTCACTCATCAGTGTACAGATTCAATGACCACATTCAAATAAGACACTTCATTAAAATTCTACTGCAAATATCAAGTTGTTTCCAAAAAAGTCTTCTCCAGCCTCAGAGTTACAAAGGCCCTGGAGATTCGATGTCAAATCAGAGTACTTACCAGCTGAATTGGCAGCAAACCTTTTAGAGTGAGGTGGAGGCACCCAGGGGAGATGAGGAGGTGTCTAGACCTGTCAGAATTACACAGAAGGGCAGTTGCTGTCAGAGGAGGGCCAGGGTGCTGGATGGGAGCTTCAGGGAGTTGGAATGCTCTAAATCAGGGGAGGGTGAGGCCTGAGAGCTGTCTGTTCCCCCAGGAGCAGGGTGCAGCCTCCAGGGGAGGACCCAGGAGAGAGCTGGCCTGAAGGTCAGGTCCAGGTATGGACATGAGGGCCCACTGGGGAAGTCCCAGGGGAGGGAGCCGTCATGCAGGAAAGCGCCGGGAGTGGACATTTGTGCTGAGACCAGGGCAGAGCCAGCTGTCAGGGGGACCCTGGGGCGAGGGGCCAGGAGATCCTAGGGACATGAACCCCGGGGACAATCCCCAAATTGTGCCCGATTCTCATTTTTATCTTTCTTCTTTTGGCCACAGGGTCCTTCTTTCATTGCCTGAGAGACATCATGGCATAGCGAGAAGAGAAGGTAATCAAGGAACAGGTAGGCCTCAGGCTGGGAGGAGTGGCACAGTGGGGGCTCCAGAGCAATCAGACTGAGCTCTATTCCTGGTTCTGTCACTTCACCAGCCATATGAACTTGGGAATATTTCAAGTTCTTCGTCTGCCAAGTGTTGGATAAGCCCTGTCCTGCAGGAGTGCTAGAACATATGTAATGTATGTGAAGTATCTCGCACAGTGACTGGCAAATACTGGGTCTTTAATAAATGGTAGTTATTATTATGCTTGTTTTCACACCAGAAGAAACTTCCCTCATCTCTGGGAATTTTTTTGTTTTTGTTCAGGAGATTTCAGAGACTGTAGTACTCTAGGACAAAGAAAACCACGTTGGCCTAACTGCTGCTTAGCAAGTAACACTAAGTAAAATTTCCCCATTATAGAGTATGTTCTTTAATTTGGATGCAGGAATTTCACCGGGATTCAACCCAAAGCTTGTATAATTTATGTCAAGCACCAAGATTTCCCCTCCCTCCCAACTGCCCTCCCAACAAAAACAATGCTATTTTCATTTGCCTCACCACCACCAAAATCTAGTCCTATTTTGACATTTTGTCAAGTTACATTCAACATAACCTATTTAGCAGAGTAGGGTCTGGTTCCCCCAGGTCAAAGAGTGCCAGCACAGCGCTTCTTGGCATCCTGCTAAGGGAACATCGCCCTTATCTCTGAGAAATTCCCAAAGACAACATTCATAAAACACTGTGCGCACCAAGCTTACCCGCACCTGCACAAAAGCACCAACCACCTTCTAGTCCTTCCCCAGTTGGTGACGCTCTGTGGTTTGCCTACAATCTCAAAGTAACTGTTAAGGACAGTGTCTCACTCGAGTTGTCTCTCAACCCTGAGGCCCCCCATCTGAAGGTCTGGCCCCTGCTCACGACAATCACAGCCCCACCTAGCCCAGCAAGCAGCTCACTTAAAATTACTTTGCGGCAAGGAATCTCCAAAGCCCCAGACCCCAAAGTGTCCTGGCTCAGAGAATTTACACTTTAGTACTTTCACCTGACCCCCTTCCTCATTGTTGTTTTTTTAACTTGTCTTTTAGGTATTAGAATTCATCACACCATCTTCCTTATATAGTAACTGCCGTTAAAAATCTATGCCAGGTGCAGGGTCTTCTTTATCGTCAGCATCATCGCTACTAATATATAACCTTCCAAAGAGCAGACACTCAATTAGTGGTGAGAATAAACTGGGCACTGAGTGAGGAACGTAATTTATTATTCTTTAATTTTCTCTGAACTCTTCAATAAATTAAGGACATTGAGGTATATATCCTTGAATTTCACAAAGAGACAGACAAAAATAAGACAAACCAAGATGTAACTACATTTTACTTTGTTTCTATTTTAAAACTAGAGCTATATTTTTGCTGGTTCTTTCCTATTTCTGAAAAAAATCCCCATTCCAGAGCCATATTATCTTGTTCTGGAACTCAAAGAAGACACAAGGATTTTCAAGCTACATTACACAATACCAAAACTTACTCTTAAATCTTATTCTTAAACCTTACTCTTAAACCTGATAAACGGCAATATGTGATCCATGTCATTTATAAACTTGGATTCTGAATCTTATTAGATTCTTCTGAAACATTCTCTTTAAACATTCTTTTAAAACATTTGTAAACTACTCAATGCACAACAGGAAAACAAAGAAGATATATTATGGTCTCTCCAACCCCACCTTAACCTCTCACTACTTAAAAGGTTGGCAGACCTCATCAAACACAAAGCGAAGAATCTGCCTCAGCCCTCTCTACGGAGGAGCAGAGTGGCCAGATGCGGCCCGGACTCGGGCTCTCTCTTCCTCATCTCGCAGAGCCTCTGCATAATGGTACGGGAAGGCACTGGGGACGGTGTCGTGGACCTTGGCCAAAAACTCGAGGATCTTCATCTTGCTGGTTTCAGCATGGGCTCTCTGGCCCCACAGGAACTCATAGCGTGGAGGATTGCTGTCGGGCACCTGGCGGTACTCCAGGTACTTTTCCTGCACCAAATCTTGGGTGATGAGCTTCCTGGGATCCCCGAAGACTGAATGCTTCCTTCCATCATAGACGCCCAAGATATTCAGGAATTCCCAGACGTCTTCTTCAGAGGCTTGATTGCCACTCAAGAAGATGACACCCAAGAGAGGAATGAGCAGCCCGCTCTTAGGTAAGCCAGAGCCAATGCTCACACTGCCGTCATCGGTGGTATCTAGGATGCTGACGAGGGTGTAGGCGAGACCGTTGGGCTTGACTTCCTTTAACTCGAGGCCAAACACCAGCTCCAAGTGCTCAGAAGCTCTCTTGAGGATCTCAGGGAAGTGCTCCCTATATCTTCTGGTGACAATCTTCAGCATACTTGCCCTCATAATGGGCTCTTTCATGTTATGCTTCTCTAGCAGGAATTCCATCAGCATCCCCACCTTCCTGGTTAGAGGATCGTTTTGAGGTTTCTCAGCAGAAGTTGAGGCCTGGGACGAATTTTTACTTTCCTTAACCTGGCTCTTGGCACCTGCCTTAGATCTTCGCCGTGAAACACGCCCAGCAGGCTTGGCGGTGGCTTGGCCTTTTTGAGGCTCCTGGGAAGTGCCAGCAGCAGGGGAGCTCAGGGGAGCATCCCCAGAAACAGGAGAGGAGGTGGACTCTTCAACCTCTGTTGCGGCAGCCTGAGCACCCTCAAGACCCTGTGATGCACTTCGGGCCTGGCGGCGTTTCTCGCGGGCACGGAGCTTACTCTTATGGCCCCGCGGCATGGCTGGCTCAGGGACAGCAGGCAGTGTGGGCAGGAGCTACCGACACCTGGAGCAGGGAAGAGGAGAGTGTGAGCCCCTCAGCAGGGAGAGACCACCTCTGCAGGTTTCCTGAGAGGCACGGCTCTGGGACCCCCCAGGGCTCTTGCACTTGGTCAGCCTGTCCCCTGTGAACCCAGTGGAGGAAGCCAGATTAAGTGAGCCCCAGGTTCCAGCTTGCCAGCCCTGCCTGTGGCTCACTGAGGTGACAAGTGGGACTGGTAGCAATGTACCTTCTCTGTGTTCAAGGATAATCCACGATTATCACATCAACTCTTGGTAGGGCCCAGGACCTCTTTCTTGTGCTTCCATGAAATTGACATGTCGAAGCTCCCTGGAACCCACAAGCAGGAACTGAGAAGTGCTCACAGCACTGTGGGGCCCTCTTGCTGCGGGACTTGTTGGTCCTCAGTCCTCACTCAGTCCTCATCTTTTCTACGCCTAGAGTTTGGGACCCTCCCTTCTATTGACAGGTGTTACACCCTCAACACAGGATCTCACCTCCCTTAGACTTGATACAAAGAAATGAGAAGGAGTCTCAGCCTAATAATCCATCTTTGGGCCTTCAGGGGCTGAGCATGGGGACTAGGAAAGATTCTGTTCCCCCTACTCGGTGGAGGGCAGTGGTGGTGGTAGCTTCAGCTGTCCTCACTTTGCCTCTTGGGAGGATCTGGGACTCCCCCTCTCATGACCTGAGGAATTCTCCTCGTAATAAAGTCCACAAGTCACTGAGACCCAGTGGTAGAAGTGAGGGGTGGCCGTATTTGGCCACAGTGCCCATAGTCTCTAGAGGCTGAAAGCTATAGCAGGTGGGCTGAGGCCCTATTATGTGTAGTCCTCACTTTTTACTCAAAAGATGGCCTGGGATTCTTCCTGCTACTGACCCATCAGATCAATTTTCTCACTCCCCTGTTATCTCTGAGTGGGACCTGATGGGCACCTCTAATGAACAACTATTCCTGGAGACTCCTGGGACTGACGAGAAGGAGAGAGATCACTGGGGGCGAGGGGGGGGAGGGGTGCCCTGCTGGTATGGGGCGGAGTTGCACACAGTCCTCAAGGCCCTTTCCGTGAGTCCTGGTGAAACCTGGAGATCCTCCCTTTGTTGACCTGAGCTCCCTCAGGTGGTATTAAGATTCTCGCCATCCTGAAAACCCCAGGATGAAAGAAACAGTGAGCCACTTCCAGTCACCCTATCCATGGACTCCCTGGATTGGTAGCAGGGGTTAGGTTCCACGGACTTCGCCCTTCTGACATCACTTACCTCTTTAGTCCTAATTTGGACACAGGATCTAGGTTCCTCCCTCAGCCCACCTGGGTCTTCTAGGTTTGGACCAAGGCCCTTATCTCCCTGAGGTTTATGATGTGGAAGTGAGGGCTGACGCATCTGGCTACCTCTACCTGAGGTTTCCCAGGGCTGGAGGGGGCAGAACTTCGTGGGCCCCAGAGCTTTGGGTGGGTGCTCATCTCAGTCATCCATCAGTGCCTTCATCCTCACCTCAGGAAGAACCTGGAAATCTTTTGTGTCTTGGCTTAAGGACTATCCCATCATTCTAAGGCCCCTGCCTCGCTGCGACCCCCTAGACAGAAGTAAAGTTTCCTGATCTAGCTACAACTGTGTGTGGACTTCCAAGGCTGACAGGAAGGGATTCTGTTGCCCTCAATGCTGTGGTGTAGGTGGTCCCCTCAATTCTTAGGTCTTTTCCTTGGGTCCTGGCAGTACCTGAAAATCTTCTATACACTGACTTGATGCTTCCCCCACCAAGAAGATTCCTCACTTTCCTGAGATTCCCTGGAAGAAGTGAGTGACACTTATCATGTCACTATGTCTGAGTCTCCTAGTTCTGAGAAGGCTCTAAGTGGTTCACCTTTTTCTGGGAACGGTCTGCTCATCTGTAATCAGTGTCACTACCTTGACTCCTATTAGGAACCAGGTCTCCTTCCTTTGCTGAATGGGGCCTCTCCAATTAGACCAAACGTTTCCTTAAAAGCAAATGAGGGGGTACTTCAGCCAGAGAGGCTGGCTTCCTGGCTTCCTGAGGCTGACTGCACAGGTGGAATTTCTGTGGCCTCCTCTGTTCTGGGGTAGTTGTCTCATTTCTACAGGATTTGTACCCTGACATATGGCATGACATGGGACTCCTCTTCCTCTGCTAAACTGGGCAGCCAACCCTTAAACTATGGCTCAGGCCCGAGACATGCTTCAGAGGAGACTGTGCCTTTGTGTAACCGGCTCACCAGGAAGCAAACATTTAAAAAGTACAAATGACATCACAAGGGCACTAACAATAACAACAAAAACAATAAATATACCAGTAAAAGATGGAGTCTTTTGGGATTCCTCCCTCTATGTGAGTCTACAAGCCTCAAAGCAAAGGCCTCACGTCCATGAGTAGCTAGAAGAAAAGTTAGTGTGCTGCACATCTGGGTGCCTTATCTGGACACTTCCATATCTGAGAGTGGGGGTGCAGTTCTGTGCATTTCCCTATTTTTTTTTTTTTTAATATTTATTTTTGAGCCAGAGAAACAGAGCGCGGGAGCTGGGGAGGGGCAGAAAGAGAGGGAGAGAGAGAATCCCCAGCGGGCTCCACGCTGTCAGCTGCGGAGCCGGATGCGGGGCTCGAACGCACCAGCCATGAGATCGTGACCTGAACAGAAATCAAGCGTCAGCCGCTCACCCAACTGAGGCATGCGGGCGTGCCCGCGGCTCCGTGTTTTGAGGAGAGGTCCCCCTCGTTAGTACGGGTGGGGTGGTCCTACCCTCACTCCTTTTAGGGCCAAGCCTCCTCCCTCCGCCAACCGGGCCGCCTTCCTTAGGGAAGGCCTTTCCCTCCCTGAGCCACCCCCTAGGCAAAACCGGGGGGTTCTCTTAGCCGAGCTACTCTAGGGCATTCCAAAACTGCCAGCAGGAGTGGAGGTCTGCTCAGTCACCCGGAGGGGCGTACCCTCATGAGTTCCAAGGGTCCCGCCTTGTCCCCTGCGAGGTCCCAGACCACCCCCTTTGCCTAAAGAAGTCGTTCCCTTTAGACAAAGGCCCTCCCGTCCCTGAGGCCGTCCCGGTGGCTATGAGGACCACGGCTACGGGACTGCTAGGCCTCACATTCCGCCGGGACCGCCCGGAGCCGGGGCCAAACGGGCCCATGGCGGGGAGGGGTCCCCTCTGTTACGGGGGCGCGGGGAGTCGTCTCCTCGGGTCCCACTCGGCGTCCTCACCTCACTTTCAGCCCGGTCCCGGGAATCCGGCCGCCGCCGAACAAACGCCGCGCGCCCTCCGCCTTGAGGTCCGGGCCCGAAAGGAAGTCGACGCAGCCGCATCCGGCCCTCGGCGGCGGCCGCCCGGGGTCTCCGAGGGCCGAAAGCAGGGGTGGGGCGCTCTAGGACCCCGCCGCCGAGAACTCGGTGGTCCCCGCGTCCTGGCCCAGGGTCCTCCCCACGTCCGTCAGGGCCTGGGGCTCCTCCCCCTGCCGGCCTCCAAAGCTCCACTCTCCTGACTTGCCAGAGGGGAAGCTCTGGTCCCGCGGCGCGTGGCTACCCCTTCCTGGGCTGCAGGAGCCTGGCGAGAGGCGCGGCGCTCTAGGAGCCTCCTTCTTTCGGGAGAGATTCACTTGCATTCAAGGGCCACACCCTGACTCCACTTACGACCTGTGAGACAAGGCTATTCCTTCCCTGCGACTCACGAGGTAGAATGAGGCGACTCCTCTTGGAGCTCTTCTGGGTTCCCCAGTGCTAGGAAAGGCGCGGGACTCTATTTAGCCCCCTCTGCTTCGGGGGTCCCCTCAGAACACTCATGGTCTTCACGTGAATTCTTGTTACGGTCCAGGTCCCTCTCTCTGCAACAGTGAGGCATCTTCCATTAAACGGAGGCCCTCACCTCCCTGAGACCTTCGAGGCTGAAATCAGACTGACATCTCTGCCCGGGGCTTCCCAGGGTCGGCATCAGAGGAGATATTTGGGGCCTCTGTTTGTGCGGTGGGTGCTGCTCTTAGTCCACATTTGGGTCCTCACCTTGATGGAAGACCCATCCAGGTAACTTCACTCTCTGCTTTCCTGTAGCTGCTCATGTTACATCAAGGTCCTCCTTTCCTGAGAATTCCAAGTTGGAAGTGAGGGTGATCCTGGCCTGAGCATGGTCCTTCACTGCCTCCAAGAACAGACAGTAGGGATGCAATGCTAACCACTTCTGGCTGGGGTCTCTCATCATTTCTCATTCATGGTCCTCACAATATCTTTCAGAGACTGGGATTCTTTCCACTGAGCTCAAGTCACCATCTTTAAGATTTTGGATGACCCCAATATGTTGGGAGAGCTGTTTCTTCAGTACTCATTCATGGGGGTTCTCATCTTTGCCTCTCTCTTAATTAAAGGCTTCCTGGGAAACGACATGTACCTGTAAACACTTGACTAGTTTCTCTATTGCAAATCTTGCAGAACATGAGTCTGGGTCCCAAGAGTGCTGCAAGATAAGGAAAGTGCAGCATACATCAGGGAGCCCAGGACAGGTGTATGCTGAAGAAAGAAACAAAAAAAAACCACCACTGATATATTCCTTCTCTTCCCCAACCACACTTAGGGTGGCTCTAAAAGATTTACTTTTTACAGAGAAGGATGGAACCAGATGATTTTGTGAGCCCCTGATCTTTTGAGGATATCTGATTTTTCACAGGTAGATGATCATACTTCACTGTCTCTCTCCTTTATTCATATCTCTTATTTATTTTGATATTCTTATTGCTCTAGTTATGTATTCCAATCCAGTATTTTGGTCACAGCGTTTTTCTTTTCCTCACTTGAGAAACATTTTGGAGTTGAAGAAAGTGAATTCAGTGATCCAGGGCCTGGGATCAGGCTGGGAGAAGCGGAAAAGTGTGAGCTCTGGACAAATTCAGACCAAGGGTCTAGTCCTAGCCCCATCACTTATTAGCTCTGTGAACCAGGTGCATCACAAAGTTCTGTGAGCCTCAGGCCCTGCGTCTGTGAAGTGGGTTTGTTAAATCCTGTCTCACAGGCTGGTGGAACATGGTTAATGTATGCAAAGTACCTGGAAAGATGCCCGGAATGCATTGAGACTTTACACAATGCCTGTTATTACATCGATTCAGATTATTTTGACCCCAGAGGATACCACCCCCACCCTGATGGAATATTTGTTTTAGTCTAGGAGATATCAGAGAATATATGCCTTTTAGGACATGGAACACTAAATCAGTTCAAAATGCTGCTTCTAAAGACACTCTAAGTAAACCCTCCCCCCAATAAATCATATTTCATATGTGGGCGAATCTTTTCGAGTTGAATGCAACTCAAATTTCTAGAACTGGATTCAAAGACTAATTCCTTCCTCTCAGCTGCCCATTTACCCAAACACCCCGATCTTCATTAATTTCACCATCACCTAAAATCCATACCTCCCTTCAAGTTTGCAGAATTAGAAGCAAAATAAAAACAAAACCAAACCAAACCAAAAACACTGAATTTGAGTGCTTTTAATAAAATGGGCTCGGACTCCCCAACTTACAGCAAAGAGTGCCTGCCCAGTGGCTTCTGAGTTTCCAACCTCAAAAGAGCACCACCCTTATGTCTCAGAAACTCCCTGAAGATGATTTACATAAAACACCTGGTTTGTGCTCTATTCACCTGCACTGGGGTCAGAAGCACCGACACGTTCCATCCCTGCCTGGGGTGCAGATCCCCTCTGGTTTACTCACAGTCCCAAAGGAACTGCTAAAGGGAGTTTTCCATTCCAGACTTAAATCTCTCCACTTGGAGCCCCATCACCTGGCTCCTGTTCCCCAGTTACACAGCCGCATTTAGCCCACCGTACAGCTATAACTTCAAATTACTTCCCATCATAGGGCTTTTAGCTGCCCAAAGTCCAAAGCTGCCTTGCCTCAGGGCATTTTACACTACTACTCTTCATCTGGAGCCCCTCCCTCCTTTCTACCCTTTATTTTTACTAGTCCTTTCCATCTTAGGAAATAACTCACCACCTACTTTATATGAGAGCTGCTCTTAGACCCCACAGTTTTAGAGGCACGGGTTGGGTCTATTTTTCTTATCATCCCCGGTACTAGCCAGGAGCCTTCCAAAGAGCAGGTGCTAAATTAACATTTGAGCAATTAAAGAGCAAGTGTGCAAGTCAAATTTGTTATGATTTAATTTCATTTTGACTAAGCTAAGCAAATCCAGATACATATACTTCAATTTTATAAAGACTAAAAGGAAGAAAACAAACCAAGAAGCGACTACATTTCACTTTTTTTTTTTTTTTCTGGATCTCATGATCACACAGACTTTACTGTGGAGTAGTTTCCTTTTTCACAAAAAAATCCATACTCCAACATCACGGCACCTAGTTCTATGTGACAAGAAATGTTTCAAGGGTTTCAATTTGTTTTACAAAATACCCAAATTCTTATTTTTCAACCTGATAAACTCCAATAAATGTATGATCCATGTCATTCACAAACTTGGATTCTGAAGCTAAATAAAACTTTAATTCAAAGACATTTGAAACTAGGAAGAAACAGCTAAATCTCCAATTTAAACAAAATGTACAAAAACACAAATGTATTACACTGTGTTCTCATGAGCCGCACCAGGGCCCTCCGCTCGTTTCAAGATCAACTGCTTTCCTTAACCACGAATAAGCTGCCTCAGCCATCCCTAGGGAGGAGAGTAGCTGCTGGACATGGCCCGGGAACGTGCACTGGCCTTGGCAGTGGAGGCTGCCCTGGCTGCGGCTCGGGCTCTCTCTTCCTCATCTCGCAGCCTCTTCCTAATGGCATGGGAAGGCCGTGATGTTGGCAAAAATGCCAACACTTTTTTTTTTGTTTTGTTTTTACTTTCCTTTTTTATTTCTTTAATTTATCCAAGTTAGTTAACATATAGTGTAATAATAATTTCAGGAATAGAATTTAGTGAGTCATCACTTACATGTAACACCCAGTGGTCATCCCAACAAGTGTCCTCCTTAATGCTCATCACCCATTTAGCCCATCCCCCGACCCAACACCCCTCTGGCAACCCTCAATTTGTTCTCTGTATTTAACAGTCTCTTATGGTTTGTCTCCCTCTCTGTTTTTATATTATTTTTGCTTCCCTTCCTGTATGTTCATCCATTTTGTATCTTAAATTCCCCATATAAGTGAAATCATATATTTGTTCTGACTGACTTATTTTGCTTAGCATAATACTCTCTAGTTCGAACCATCCACTTGTTGCAAATGGCAAGATTTTGACTACCGAGTAATATTCCACTGTATATACATACCACATCTTTTTTATCCATTCATCAGTCGATAGACATTTGGGCTCTTTCCATACTTGAGCTATCGTTCATAGTGCTACTACAAACATTGGGGCGCACATGCCCCTTCGAATCGGCATTTTTGTATCCTTTGGATTAATACCTAGTAGCACAATTGCTGGGTCGTATGGTAGTTCTAAGTTTCTGAGAAACCTCCATACTGTTTCCAGAGTAGCTGCATCAGTTTGTATTCCACCAGCAGTGCAAACGTGTTCCTCTTCTGCCGCACCCTCGCCAACATCTGTTGTTTTGTGAGTTGTTCATTTTAGCCATTCTGACAGCTGTGAGGTGGTATCTCATTGTGGTTTTGATTTGTATTTCCCTGATGATGGGTGATGTTGAGCATTTTCTCATGCGTCTGTTAGCCACCTGGATGTCTTCTTTGGAAAAGTGTCTAGTCATGTCTTTTTGCCCATTTATTCACTGGATTTTTGTTTTTTGGGTGTGGAGTTTGAAAAGTTCTTTACAGATTTTGGATACTAACCCTTCATCTGATAATGTAGTTTGCAAATATCTCGTCCCATTCCATTGGTTGCCTTTTAGTTTTGCTGATTGTTTCCTTCACTGTGCAGAAGCCTTTTATCTTAACGAGGTCCCTCCTGATAGTTCATTTCTGCTTTTGTTTCCTTGTCTCTGGAGACATGTCAAGTAACACTTTGCTGTGGCTGAGGTCAAAGAGGTTGTTGCCTATTTTCTCCTCTCGGATTTTGATGGCTTCCTGCCCTACATTTAGGTCTTTCATCCATTGTGAGTTTAGTTTTGTGTATGATGTTAAGAATGTGGTCTAAGTTCATGTCGCTGTCCAGTTTTCCCAGCACCATCTGCTGAAGAGACTGTCTTTTTTCCATTGGATTTCCTCCTTTGTCAAAGATTAGTTGGGCAAACATTTGTGGGTCCCTTTATGGGCTCTCTATTCTGTTCCATTGATCTTGAGTGTCTGTTTTTGTGCCAGTACCATACTGTCTTGATGATTACAGATTTATAGTATAGCTTGAAGTCTGGGATGTGATGCCTCCTGCTTTAGTTTTCTTTTTCAAGATTGCTTTGGCTATTCGGGGTCTTTTCTGGTTCCATACAAATTTTAGGATTCTTTGTTCTAGCTCTGTGAAGAATGCTGGTGTTATTCTGATGTGGACCGCACTGAATATGTCGACTGCTTAAAACTCCAGCACTTTCATCTTGCTGGGTTCAGCGTGGGTTCTTGGGCCCGACAGGAATTTATAGCGTGGAGGATCACTGTTGGGCACCTGTCTGTACTCCAGGTACCTTTCCTGCTCTCAATTTTCTGTGATGAGCTCCCTGGGCTCTCCAAAGACTAAATGCTTCATCTCAACACAGATTCTCAAAGGCATTTAGGAATCTCCAGAAGTCCTCCTCATTGTCATACCTGCCATTCAAGAAGGTGACACCCAGGAGAGGCATGAGAAGCCCATTCTTAGGAAAGCCTCAGCCACTGTTCACACTGCCATCGTTGGTGAGGTCTAGGTGGCTGGAAAGGGTGTAGGAGTGGCCACTGGGTTTGACTTCCTTCAATTCGAGGCCAAAGACCAGCTCCAAGTGCTCAGAGGTCCTCTTGAGGATCTCAGGGAAGTGCCCCTTATACTTTTTGTTCACAACCTTCAGCAGTGCTGCCTGCATCATGGGCTCCCTCCCTGCATGCTTCCCCAGTAGAAAGTGCATCAACATGCTCACCTTCCTGGTTAGGGAATATTTCAGGGAGTTCTCAGTGGAGAATGGGGCTTCAGAGTGGTTTGAACGTTCTCATCTTGGCTCTTGACACCTTGTTCAGACCTCGTGCATGAAATGACTGCAGAAGTAATGCTGGTGGATAGAGTTCTCTGAGGCTCCTAGGAATGCCAGCAATAAGAAAATCTGAGGGAGCATCCCCAAAACAGGAGAGGAGAAGGGGGACCCTTTTCTGTTGTGGTGGCCTGAGCCCCCTTGAGATCCTCAGGCCTGGTGGCATTTCTCAGGTGGATGAACCTCCTCTTCTGATACTGAGGAATGATGACTCTGTGGTCATCAACAGCAGGCAGAACAGTAAGTACTGTGGGCCCCTGGAGGAGGGACAATGAGATGCACCTTCAGCAGGGATATTCCACCTTGGTGTTAAACAAAGCCACTCCTGCAGGTCTTATTGAGGACACTCTCTAACTTATGAGGCTATCGTTCTCCTAGTCAGCCTGTGTCTGAGAACCTACTGGAGACAGAGTGAGACTTAGGCTATAGCCTGTCAGCCCTTTTACTGACTAGTGTGACAGCACGGCTGGCAGTGGGGCCACATGTTCCAACATGGCAAGGGATCCTCTACGTTTACCTTCAAAATTATCATGATGACTTTCGGTAAAGCTGCAAAACCCTCCTCTCAATTACACTGCAATTGATACCTCAAGGTTCCCTGGGACTCATAAAAAAAAAAAAAAAAAGTGAGAAAGGCACCTTAGTTAACCACCCTTTCCAGGAGGCACTAAGTGCTTATGGCTCTGTGGGAACCTCTTTGTATTGGGCTTGCTAGGTCCTAAATATCCACTCAGGGTCCTCATTTGGACACCACACAGGGCTGTGGACTCCTCCCCCACCCCGCCTTCTGATGACTGGCCACTGGACCTTCAGACCAAGAATCTCACTTCCTCTAGATCTGATATAAAAAGTGATGGGAATCCATGAAAGAAATAATTGATAAGCTAGCCTTCACTATAATTAAAGCTTTTGCCCTGCAAAAAAACATCACGAGAACAAGAAGATGAGCCACATACTGGTAGAAAATGTTTACAAAAAAATAAATACCGATGAATGCTGTTATCCAAAATAAACAAAGAACACTTAAAACTCAAGAAGAAAACCAACAACCCAATCAAAAAATGGGCAAAATATATGAACAGATACCTCATCAAGGAAGATATGTAGATGGCAAATAATCATATGAAAACATGCTTAGCATCATCTGTCATTAGAAAGTGGCACATTAAAATAAAAATGAGGGGCACCTCAGTGTCTGAGTTGGTTAAACGTCTGACTCTTGATTTCAGCTCAGGTCATCCAGCTCTGCTCTGACAGTGCCGAGCTTGCTTAGGATTCGCTCTCTCTCTCCCTCACTCTCTCCTCTTCCCCTGCTTGCACAATCGCTTTCTCTTTCTCTCTCTCTCAAAATAAATAAACTTGAAAAAATAAAAATGAATTACCACTGCATGCCTTTGAGAGTGGCCAAAATTCAAAGCACTGACAACAGCAAATGCTGGTGAGGATATGGAGCAAGAAGAACTCTCATTCACTGTTGGTGGGGATGCAAAATGGCACAGCCACTCTGCAAGACGGTTTGGAAATTTCTTACTGCACCAAACGTATCTACACTGTTGGTGGGAATGTAAATTGGTACAGCCACTTGGAAAACAGTATGGAGGTTCACCAAAAAATTAAAAATAGAACTACCATATGATTCAGCAATCCTACTTCTGGTCATATATCCAAAGGGACTGAAATGAGGATTTTGAAGATATATCTGCACTCCTATGTTCATTGCAGTGTTACAACAGCTAGGATATAGAAACAGTCTAAATGTCTATTGATGGACAAATGGATAAAGAAAATATGAAACATACATACAAAGAAATATCATTCACCCTTAGAAAGGAGGAAACCTTGCCAGTTGCAACAGTATAGATGAACCTGGAGGGCATTATGCTAAATGAAATAAGGCTGACATAAAAAGACAGATATCACTTATATGAGGAATCTAAAATAGTCAGACTTACAGAAGCAGAGAGTGGAATGGTGCTTGCCAGGGTCTGGGAGAAGGGTGAAATGGGGAAGTATTAATCAAAGGTTACAAAGTTTCAGTTATAGAAGATATATAACTCCTAGAGATCTACTGGACAGCATAGAGCCTATAGTTAACAATACTGCATTGTACACTTAAAATGTGACTAAGAGGATAGATCTTATAAGGACTGTTCTTAGAATACATAAATAAATAAGGTGGGAGGAAACCTTTGTAGGTGATGGATATTTTTATAAGAAATTGTGGAGGCACTTTCATGAGTACGTACTTATCTGCAAATTCATCAATTGGTACAGATTAAATTTGCACAGCTTTTTGTCTATCATACCTCAAAAGAGTGTTCTTTTAAATAAAACAACAACTAAACATACTATACCACCTAGCAATCATGCTTCTTGGTATTTACCCAAATGAGTTGAAATCTTACATCCTCAAAACAAAAACAAAACAAAACCTGCACATGGATGTTTATAGCAGCATTATTCATAGTTGCCAAAACTTGAAAGCAACCAAGACGTCTTTCAGCAGGTAAATGGATAAACTATGGTACCTCCCAACAATGGAATACAAGCATACCTTGTTTTATTGTGCTTCACTTTACTGCACTTTGCACATATTGCATTTATTAAATTGGCAATTTTCCCAAAAGCATGTGCTCACTTTGGATCTCTGTGCCACATTTTGGTAAAACTTGCAGTATCTCAAACTTTTTCATTGTTATTTGTTACCGTGATCTGTGATCAGTGATGTCGCTCTTGCAATTGTTTTGGGGCGCCACAAATCACACCCATATATGAGGGTGAGTTTAGTTGATAACTGCTGATTGCTCCACTGACCGGCCATTCCCCATGTTTCCCTCTCCTCAGGCCTCCTTATTGCCTAAGGCACAAAGATGTTGAAATTTGGCCAATTAATAACCAACCCTACTCTGGCCTCTCAACATTCAAGTGATAGGAAGAGTCATACATCTCCCACTTTAAATCAAACGCTAGAAATGATTAATTAAGCTTAGTGAGGAAGGCGTGTCCAAAGTCGAGAAAGCCAAAAGCTAGGCCTCTTGCACTGAAGTTATCTAGGTTGTGAATGCAAAGTAAAAGTTCTTGAAAGAAATTCAAAGTGCTATTCCAGTGAGCACACAAATGATAAGAAAGCACAACAGCCTTCTTGTGGACATGGAGAAAGTTCGAGTGGTCTGGATAGAAGATCAAAACCAGCCCCGACATTCTTTTAAGCCAAAGCCTAATCCGGAGCTTTAGGCTCTCTCAATTCTGTGAAGGCTGAGAGAGGTGAGGCAGCCACGTAAGCAAAGTGTGAAGCCGGCAGAGGTTGGTTCATGAGGTTTAAGGAGAAAGTTCTTCCCGTAACATGAGCACGCGAGGTGAAGCGGCACGTGCTGATGGAGAAGCTGCGGCACGTTACCCAGAAGATGTAGCTAAGAGCATTCGTGAAGGTGGCTGCACTACACAGATTTTCAGTGTAAATAAAACAGCTTGATGCTGCAAGAAGATGCCACGTAGGGCTTTCATAACTAGATAGGAGAAGTCAATGCCCAGCTTCAAAGCTTCAAAGGACAGGCTGACTCTCTTGTTAGGGGTTAATGCAGTTGGAGACAAAGTTGAAGCCAAAGCTCATTTACCAAATGAGTGGAGAGAACTGGAATTAGCATGAGAACTAGAATTATGATTGGAGCCTAAAGATGGGACTGCACTGATGCAATCTCGTAATAAAAGAGATGAGGAGTTTAATGGATGAGAAGCTGCTTCTAATGGATGAACAAAAAAAAAAAAAGGTAGTTTCTTGAGCTAAAAACTATTCTTGGTGAAAACGCTTGAAAGATTGTTGAAATGACAACAAAGGATTTAGAATATTACATAAACCTAGCTGATAAATCAGCAGCAGAGTTTGAGACGATTGACTCCAACGTGAAAGAAATTCTGGGGTGGGTAAAAAAAAAACTATCAAACAGCATCACATGCTATGGAGAAATGATCTGTGTGAGGAAGAGTCGATCAAGGTGGTGAACTTCAGTATTGCCCTATTTTAAGAAATTGCCACAGCCACTCCAACCTTCAGCAACCACCACCTTGATCAGTTGGCAGCCCTCAACATCAAGGCAAGGCCCTCCACCAGCAAAGAGGTGATTTTCTGAAAGCTCAGACGATGGCTGACACTTTTTTAGCAATGAAGCATTTTAAAATTAACGTATGCATGTTGTTTTTTGTTTACACATAATACTATAGCACACTTAATAGACTACGGTAGAGTATAAACATAACCTTTATATGCACCGGGAAACCAGAACATTCATTTGACTCACTTTATTGTGATACTCTATTGCTGTGGTATGGAACCAAACCCGCGTATCACTGAGTTATGTCTGTATTGTTGGGTGTGAAAAGAAATGAGCTAATCAAGCCACAGAAAGACAGGGAAAAACTTTAGATGCGTAGTACTCAGTGAAAGAAGCCAATCTGAAAAGGCTACATACAGCATGATTCCAACTGTATAACATTCTGGAAAAGGCAAAACTGCTGGAAAAGCAGTAAGATCAGTGGTTGCCAAGGGTTACGGGTGGGGGAGGGAGGGATGATCGGGACAGAACGTACAACAGCAAGACCAAAGCCTGATGTAACTATGGGCTTTGCCGAGCTAATGACGTGGTGGTGCGAGTTCACAGGTTGCGCCACAGGTAGCACTCTGGGGCAGGACGCAGAAAGTAGGGGAGGCTGTGTGCGTCAGGAAGAGGGTACCTGGGAGTTCTCTGTACTTTCTGCTCAGTTTTGCTGTGAATGTAAAATTGCTCTAGAAAATGAGGTCGCTGTTTGAAAAATAAGTGATGTTGGGGGCGCTCAGGTTCACACCCTGCCCTGGGGATTTAAGTCTGGAGTGCAAGGGCAGGGCCACCCAGTTTGTTTTCCCGTTTTCAGGGATGGGTGGTCCATCCGTTCTCACTCAGTTTCCTTGACCTGACTCCTGGCAGGGCCCGAGGTTCCTCTCTTTCTTGGTCTGAGGGCATTTCCTCAGAGGAAGGCTTATACTTTATTTGGCCACATGTGCCATGGTGTCCCGCAGGTGACGGCTATGGCAGGCACCTATGATACGGTGCTCCCACTCAGGTTTCGAAGTCAGTGTCCTAAATCTGCCTTATGTGATGTCCCAAGACTCCTCTCTCTGACCTGAGACCTCCCAACTTTTCTATTAGCCCTGAGAAGGATAGAAAGCCATCTCTGACTGACAATTATGCCTGGATCTCTCATGACAGTAGGAAGGATTCTGTGAGGTCTCCACTGATACACAGTGGTCCCTGACCTCTTCAGGATACTGGCCTTCCTCCTGGCACACCTTGGGAATCCTACCTCTTCTGACCAGAGTCAACCAAGCTCAGGCCGAGCTCTTCACCTTCTCGCCTGTTACGTGGAAACCAGTTTCAGCCACGTCCTTCCAAGGCTGTTTGGGGACCCTGAGGGCTGACAGCAGGGGACAGGCATCTATGGGCCACACTGTTCTGGGTGGGTGCTTTTGTCATTCCTCATTCAGGGTCCTCAATCTCATACGTGTCAGCGACTCTAGTGACCTGAGGCCACCCTCCTACGGCAGGACTCACCTGTCCTTGAGAACCCTGAGGACTAAGTGAGGGGATGCTCACGCTTGGCCTAGCAGGAGCATCCCCTCACGTACGGCTCCTGTTTCTTGACGCAAGACTTCCTGTGAAAGGTCACATCCCTGCAAACTCTGGACTATTTCCCTATAGCAAATCGTTCAGAGATTGGGTCTGTGTCCCAGGAGTGATGCGAGGTAGGAAGCGATAGCACAAGGCAGAGACCCCAGAACAGATGTGCTGTCAAAGAAAAAAAAATACTTGAGCAACCACACTTAGTGTTTTATGTATTTATGTAAGTTCTGTTTGAATGAATTTAACTTTCTTTATGGGACGGGTCGTCCAAAATGATTTTGTGAGCTCCTGATCTTCGAGGCTGACTTTGAATATATACATGATCCTATTGTCACTGAGTATTATCTCTTTCTCTCCCTTATTCACACTTCTCAATGATTCTGATATGGTAATTGCTATGGTTATGTATTCCACTCCAGTGTCTTGGGCAAAGAGAGTCCTTTTTAGTACCTGAGATACTTTCTGTAGTAGTGAGAAAAAAGGGGAGTTAAGGACCACGACATCAGCCTCAGGTGCAGAGCAGTGGAAGTGTGGGCTGCAGACTAATTCAGGCCAAGGGTCTAGTTCCAACCCTGTCACTTAGCAGCCACGTGAAACTGGACAGCGATACCAGACTCTGTGAGGCGGTCTTTTCATCTGTGAAATGGGTTTGATGAGCTCTGTTTGGGGACTGGTAGGATGTCCATAATGCATGTAAAGTGCATGGCACATTGTGTGGCCTGTGTTGAGCTTTAAAGGATGCCAGTTCTTACTAGGATTAATTGGTCCCCTGGAGTTTCAACCCATTACAATGATCTCAATTAAATCATTTTTAATTCAGGGGATGTCAGAAACCATGCAGTGCTCCAGAACAAAGACAACTCTATCATACAAAATTGTGCTTGGCAAGGAACACTAAGTAGTATCTCTCCCATTAAAGTATGTCATTCAATGTTGGCATAAGGTAGACTTCCTTAGTAGATGCAACACAGAGCTCCTAGAATGTGTTTCAAGGCCCCAAAACTTACCTTCCTCTCAGCTGCCATTTGTTTGTTTGATTGCTTATTTACTTATTTATTTAGAGACAGAGACTGTGCAAGTGGGGAAGGGGCAGAGAGAGAGTGAGAGTGAGAGAATCCCAAGCAGGCTCTGCACTGTCAGTGCAAAGCGTGTCGCGGGGCTTGAACCCACAAAACTGTGAGACCATGACCTGAGCCGAAACCAAGAGTTGGACGCTTAACAGACTGAGCCACCCAGGCGCCCCTCAGCCACCCTTCTTTCTAAACCACCCTGGCTTTCATTCTTTCACCCACCAACAAAAATCTAGACCTTGCCTGGAGTTTGCCAAATGCCATACAAGGTGACCTAATGTGGATGATGCTTTAGTGGCGTGTGCTTTGGCTCCCCCAACCCAGCGCAACGCGTGCCAGTCCAGGGGATTCTGGGCACCCATGACAAGAGAGCATGCTCTTATTTCGCAGAAACTCTGTGGACATGTTGTAAATAAAACCTCCAATCTGCACACTGCGTTCACCTGCACTGGCAGAAGAGCACAGAACGCACTTGATCCCTGCTTGGGGTGATTTCCCTGGGCTTTCTGCACAATCCCAAAGTAAGTGTTAAGGGCAGTTTGCCATTCTGGGCTTAGTCTTTCAATTCTGAAGCCCGCCACGGGAGGGTCTGGGCCCAGCTCCCTGTGATCGCAGCCTCCTGGAGCCCCCCATGCAGCTAACTTAGAATTACCTCCCCCTGAGGGAACTGCAGTCTCTGAAGACCCAGCACTGCCCTGCTTCAGGCACTGACACTTAACTCCTCTCATCTGGAACCACCTCTCTCCTGTTTTCTCCTGTCTTGTCATGTGTCCTTCTGGTCTGAGAGTGCAGATCACCATTCTTCCTTATATGACAGATGCTTCTCGCCTCTGTGATTTCATGGTCAGTGTCTTGATCTTTTTGTCAGCTCTCCCAGGGCTAACATGAAGCCTTCTAAGAGCGTACGCTCCATCAATGTTTGGGGAATAAACGAGCCTGTGAGCAGTGAGTCTAATTTATTAAAATGTGATGCTACATTCTTCCATTAGTCAAACACATGCTGTTATTTAGAATGTTACAAAATACAGAGTGAAAGGAATTAGGAAACCAAATACAGACCATCTTACTCTTCTCCTCCACTTCTTGACTCCATATATTTCACTGCTTAAGTCCTTTTACATTTTCAAGGAAATTCATATTTCAATGCCATGCTACTTTGTACCAGAACACTAAATAAGATGGGAAATTTCCCAGTTTGTTTTATGAAACAGCAACACTCTTTTAAACTGATAACAAGTGAGGCCAAAATAATCCATAAATTTACACTATAAGGCTAGGTAAGATTTCACTTCAAAATAGCAACATTTGAAAAGTAGCAAAAACTCAAACTGTTGGTAAATCTCCAAATTACCCATACAGAACAGGAGCACCAAGGATTACATGCTGTTCCCTCAGTCACACCCAGGCCTCCACTACTTAGAACACTGACTGCTCTCTTCAGTCACAATGTGAAGGATCGGGCTCGACCTCACTAGGTGTGGGAGGAGCTGCTGGACATGCCCTGGAACATGCACTGGCCGTAGCATCGGTCTCAGCCTGGAGTGTGACTGTGGCTTCGGCTCTTTCTTGCTCATCTCTCAAAGCCTCTTCATACCAAGGTTGGAAGGCACTTGGGACTGTTTGGTTAATCTTGGCCCAAAACTCGAGCACTCTCATCTTGTTGGTCTCGGCGTGGGCTCTGGGGCCCCACAGGAACTCATAGCGTGGAGGATTGCTGTTGGGCACCTGCCGGTACTCCAGGTACTTGAGCTTCACCAAATCTTGGGTGATGAGCTTCTTGGGCTCCCCAAATATGAAGTGCCTCTTCCCCGCATAGACTCTCATTTTACTCAGGAACTCCCAGATCTTCTCTTCGGCGGCGCAGTTGCCCTTCAGGAAGATCACGCCCAGGAGATTCATCAGGAGGCCGGTCTTGGGAAACCCCCTGCCACGGTTTATAGTCCCGTTGTTGGGGAGGTTCATTTTGCTGACAAGGACATAGGAATGCTTGGTAGGATCGACTTCTTTTAAGTCAACACCAAAAACCACTTCCAAGCTGAAAGAGGCTCTTTTGAGGATCTCAACGAAGCGATGTTTATGCTTTTTATTGATAAACTTCAGCATATCAGCTTTCATAATGGGCCTTTTCATTCTGCTCATGTGCAACAGGAACTCTACCAAAACACTCGCTGTTTTGCTTACAGGGTCCCCCTGAGACTGCACAATGGAGAGTGGGGACTGGACGGAACTTTGCTTTTTCTCAACTTGGCAGTCGGCTCCTTTGTATGATCTTGTGCGAGAAACACCTGCAGACTTTGTGGTGGCGGACACGGCCCTCTGAGACCTCTTGGGAGCGCTACGTGACCTGGCAGCAGGATTTCTCTGAGTAAGAACTTCAAAGGGAGGAGAGGCCGAGGAAGGGAATGCTTGTTCCGTGGCCGCAGGGGTCTGAGCACCCCTCTGAGGCTGGGTCCCACCTTGGGCTTGGTGGCGCTTCTCCCCGGTGCAGAGCTTACTCTTCTGTGCCCGAGGCATGATGACTGTGGTCAGGGACAGCAGGTGATCTGGGCATGAGAGAAGAGAGGATGAGAAGGAGTACCTTCAGCTGGGAGAGACCACCTTGGCTTTAACCAAGGCTGCCTCTCAGGTTCTGTGAGGGCACTGCCCGAGGAAACCAACCACAGGGCTCCTGTTATGACCAACCTGTCCTCTGAGAACCACATGGAAGTAATTAAAGTGAGCCTCAGGCTGCAGCCTACCGGCCCTGCTTGGTGCTTACTGGGGCTGAGAGCGGTGCTGGGTAGGCCGAGTCCTTGCGGAATCTTCTCTGGTATGGAGAATGGGGATCCTCCCAGTTCACATTCAGGACCGTGATAACGGCTTTGGGCAGGGCCGAGCCCCCCTCCTCGGTGCTGCTCTAAATTGACATCTCAAACCCAGGTCCTCATCATCTTGAGACCCCTCAAGGGGAACTAAAGGGGCATCTCAGCCCACTACTGTGACCCACTGCTGACAGTTCTGAGGGAATCTGCTCTGGGGTCATTGGGGTCCTCAGTCCGCATTCACTTTCCTCACCTTGGCTCTAGGTAGGGCCTGGGACACCTTCTTCTGCTGATCTGATGTTTCTCCCCTCAAACAAAGGCTCTCACCAACCTGATGACATAAGAAATAAAGTTGGGTTCACATACATTTGACTTCCACACCTGGGCTCCTCAGTGCTACAAGCAAGGGGGGCCCTCTATTGTCTCTTTTTGGGGGGGGTGAGTGGAACCATCACTCTTTATTCCTCACTCTGATTCCTGTGGAGCCCTGGGTCTCCTCCCTCTGCAGAACTGAGGCCAATAAGTCCAACATGCTCATATCTCTGGGACTCTCCAGACAGAAATGAGGTGGGGGTGGGGTGGGGTGGGCGGGTTCCTCAGCCTAACAAATATTCAGGGTTTCCCCAGGGCTGAGGGAAGGGCCAGAATTTTTATTTCATTTCATTTCATTTTATTTATTTTATTTTGTTTTATTAAATGTACATCCAAGTTAGTTAACATATAGTGTAATAATAATTTCAGGAATATAATTTAGTGATTCATCAGTTACATACAATACCTAGTGCTCACCCCAGCAAGTGCCCTCCTTAATTCCATCACCCATTTAGCCATTCGCCCCACCCACTTCCCGTCCAGCAACCCTCAGTTTGTTCTCTGTATTTAAGAGTCTCTTATGGTTTGTCTCCATGTTTTTATATTTTCGCTTCCTTTCTCTTACTTTCATCTGTTTTGTATCTTAAATTCCACATGAGTGAAATCACATGATATTTGTCTTTCTCTGACTCATTTCACTTAGCATAATACTCTCTAGTTCCATCCATGTCGTTGCAAATGGCCAGATTACATTCTTTTTTATCAGAGAAGGGCCAGAATTTGTGAGACCCCCTTTTTAGAGTTGGTGTTCCCCTTAGTCCTCCCTTAGGTCTCTGACCTTAACTACAGGTTGGATTTAGGCCGCTGGCCGCCAATACGCTGGTAGGACTTAGGCCTCCTGCCTTACAGCAAATCCCTCAATTCCCTGTGCCCCTAGGGGGGAAATTCAAGGACCTCCATATAGGATTACCCTTACCAAGAGCCTTCCAGAAACAAGCTATAGGGATGCTGCTTTCCCTAAATGGGGAGAGGTCCCCTCATTAGCACTCCAGGGCTTCACCTTCATGGCACTTAGGGCCTAGGCCTCCTCCATCTGCAGGACCCAGGCTACTCCCTTAGATGAAGGCCCTCCTTATCTGAGAGTTTCCAGGCAGAAAGTCTGATAGGTCTACCAGGCCTCCCAGGGCCAAGGGCAGCAGCAGGACCTAGGAGAGCACCCTGTGTTATAGGTCAGGGTGGTCCTCTCAGTCCCCACTCAAGGTCCTCACCTTGGCTCCAGGCCAGTACTGGGACTCCACCCTCAGCTGGCCAGTGGCCTCACCACCCCCACCCCCACTCCCCCACAAATGACCTCACTTCCTAGAAACTCTGGAGAGGACAGAAGGATGAGTCATAACTGGCCACAACCGTTCAGGGTCTCCAAGGGCTAAAAGCAGGGAAAGGGCTCCATGGGATCCCAGTGTTCTGGAGTCGGTGATCCCTACGTCCTGACTCAGGGTCTTCACTTTGATATCAGGACCTGGGACTCCTCCCTCTACTAAATTCAGTTCACCAAAATCCAAATTTATTTGGCTTTAGCCTTTACTTCTTGGAGCCGAGAGAGAGAGAGAGAGAGAGAGAGAGAGAGAGAGAGAGAGAGAGAGAGAGAAAGAAAAGAAAGAAAAGAAAAGAAAAGAAAAGAAAAGAAAAGAAAAGAAAAGAGAGAAAGAGAGAGAGCGAAAGAGCGAGGGGGAGGGGTGTGTCCGCATGCGCGCGCCCGAGCGGTTAGGGGTGGGGGATGGCGGGAGTAGCGGGCGGGGCGGCGGTAGTCAGAGCCTACCAAATAAAACTGCCCCTGCCTGGAGCCTCCCAGAACCAAAGCAGGCGTACCGGTTTCTATCGCCATCTCTCCTGGGAAAAGATCCCCTCATTAGCTACTCAGGACCCTCCTCTTGACTCTACTTAGGGCCTAGGTTTCCTTGATCATCAGAACCAGGGTTACTATCTTAGACCGACGCCTTCCTCCCTGAGACTTTCCAGACAAAACTCGGCCTAACGGTCCTGTCAGGACATTCCATTTCAGACCCCAGGGGCAGTACTTTGTGGCGCCACCTTTGTTACAGGAAGGGGGGGGTCGGTGTGGTCCCTTCATTTTACATTCAGGTCCTCACCTTGACTTCAAAGAACTCCTGGGAAGTAATCTTCCGTTCCTTGTCAGAAGAAATGCTGCGAACGCTGGGCGAGGCCCGCGGTTCCAAAGCGGAAGTTCAGATACATCATATCCGGCCATGGCCACGTGGGGTTCTGAGGGCTGACAGCAAGGACATGGTTCTATGCGATCGCAGTGTTCTGAAGTCAGTGGTCTTTAGGTTGTCATTCAGTGTCCTCACCTTGGTGTTTATCAGAGCCTGGGATTCCTCCCCCTACCGACCCAAGTCTGCCAGCCCCCAAAGCGAACCCTCACCTTTCCGAGTCCCTGGCGAGGAGTCAGGATGCCCCGTTTCCGACTACCTCTGCCTGGGGCCCCACAGGCTTGAAAAGAGGGCAGGACTCTGTGAGCCTCCCTCACTCCGGTTACGGCCAAGACGTCTCCCTCTGCAGAACTGGGGCCTGCACCCTGTCAGACAAGGCTCTCATCCTGAGACTCACCAGGCAGAAATGAGGCTTCTCAGGCTCACAGCTCCACCTGAGGCCTCTCCACGGTTAAGATGGGTGCAGGGGTTTGTAAAACTCCCTCATTTGTGGGTCTAGTGATGTCCTCTTTGCTCACTCAGGGACCTGACATTGCTCCTGTTCAATCGTGTGACTCCATCTTCCCTGACATGAGGTTACTCTGCTCAGATCAAGAACTGCTCCTTCTTGAGACCTCCCAGGTGGAAGAGTGAGCCACACTAGGCCAAGGATGTTTGGGTCCTGAGAGGCATACAGCAGATTTGAGTCTCTGTGGAATACCACTGCTCTGGAGTCAGTGGTCTCTACATTCATCATCTAGGGTCCTCAACTTGATATCTATCTATCGATACAACCCAGGAGCCTCCTTCTACTGAAGTGTGGCCCCTTTCTTAGGCTAAGACTTTGAGCTTGCTAAGAAATATGAGGAGTGAAAGAAGAATGTCCACTCTGATTGCCCTGCCTGGGCATTCCAGGCCTCACAGCTGGTTTGGCAGGTCTCTGAAGGACCCCCTATAAAGTAGGGTGGTTATCTCCCCAATCTTCATTAATGGGGGTCCTGTATAAGGATTCCTGGGAAACTCCACATCCATGCAAACTTGAGCAGTGTCCCTAATGCAAACTTTGCAGGTTCCAGTGCCTAACTTCATGTTAAATGGGGAAACTGCAACGTAAGGCAGGGGATTCGGGACAGAGATGGGGTGTCAAAGAAAAATGACACTGATCTATCCCTCTTCACAGTAGTCAGTGAGCCTCTTATGTGATTTGTTTTAAATGATTTACTTCCTAATGGGAAGGAGTCGTCCAGGATGGTTTTGTGATTCCACAATCTTGAGGTCATTTGACAATGCATATGTAGAGAATCATACTGTCACTGGACATTTTCTGCTTCTCCTCTTTGTTCATGCCTTTGATTTACTGTGGTATTCTTAACTGCTTTGGTTATGTATTCCAGTCCAGTTCTTTGGACACAGAATCCTCATTTTTACCCCCTGAGAGACATTTTGGAGTATTACGGAACATAACGGTTTGCTTTAGGCAGAGAAGAGTGGAATGATCAGCATGTGTTCTAGACGAATTCAGACCAGGAGTCTAGTCCCAGCCCTGTCACTTAGTAGCCCTGTGAACCTGAGTACATTACCAAACTCCAAGACAAAGAACTCACAACCAAAATGCTGCTTAGCAACGCTAGTTACGTAATATATCCTCATTCAAGGTTATAATATACAGTGTGTTTGTGGGAGAGTCTTTCCCCGTTGGATACAACTCAAAGTTCTCAAAATTTTTGTCAATGACCAATATTTTCCCTAACTTCCAGCTACCCTTCAATCTAAATCACCATTATTTTCACTCATTTAACCATCAGCAAAAATCTAGACCTTGCCTAGAATTTGCCATATTACATGCAAGATGAAGTAACTGAGTAAAAGAGACCCTTTCAATAGAGTGGTCTGTGGCTCCCCCAACCCAGAGTGAAAAGTGCAGTCCAGTGGGTTCTGAACACTCCACCTCAAAGAAGTATAATCCTTATTGCTCAGAAACTCCCTGGTGATGTTGTACATAGACCATCTAGTCTGTGTATCGTGTTCAGCTGCCCTGGGCAAGAGCACAGACACCTTTCATTCCTACACCACCTGGAGATTTTCTTTGGTTTAGCCACAATCCCAAAGGCCATGTTAAGGACAAATTTCCATCGCAGGCTTAGTCTTTCATCTCTGAGGCCCTCCATCTGAGGATATGGCCCCTGCTCACCACTCCCACAGCGTCATCTAGTCCACGATGCAATCCTACTTAAAGTTATCCCTCACTGAAGGGTTTTCAGTTTCCTAAGGCTCCACACTGCCTGGCCCGAGAACTTTGACACTTGACTGCGTACAACTCAAACCACCTTCCCTCTTCAACCCCCTCCCCCCCCCTTTTTTTTTACTTGTTCTTTAGGTCACAGTGAATATATAACCATCTCTTTTTACATGATAGCAGACTCTAAAATTCAATGGGCAGGGGCCAGAACTTATTGTTGTTGCGGTTTTGAGGGTTCGTTTTAAAAGCATCCCCAGGGGGCACACGGATGGCTCAGTCAGTTAAGTGTCCAACTTCAGCTCAGGTCACGATTTCACAGCTCATGAGTTTGAGCCCTGCATCAGGCTTTCTGCTATCAGTGCAGAGACCGCTTTGGATTCTCTGTCTCCCTCTCTGCCCCTCCCCTACACTTTCTCTCT